>NW_004567104.1:36093024-36122121 GCF_000260355.1 Condylura cristata
GGGACACTGCTTCACCGGAGGGAGGTTCTTAGTTCCTTGAGGAGTAGACTATTCCCCGTGTGTATTTCCTAAAGTGAAATGAGAGCTCTTTTGTGAAGGGGAGCTCAAGACTATGAAATCAGGAATGTGGAGGAGTACCAGTGCAAATGGTTCCCAGCAAAAATTTAACTTAGGCTGGTACTTAAAAGAATTATGAGGTAAGATGCAAAAGACTGCATTATTTGGGGCAGAGACAGTGCTTCTTATTCCTTGCCTCCCAGTTACTTGGACATATATCAAAAATTTCTTTAGATTTAAAAAATTAGAACAAAATAATAAAAATAAAGTGTAATGTATTTAGATTGCCTTTATGTACTAATCTGGGTAGTGTATTGTTAGAATGCATGAAGCAGGACTTTCTTAAATTCAGGTGACAATAAATTATCTACATCCTGGTTGGTAGGAGAGGGTACTCACCAGGACAATATAAAGGGGCTTCTCCCTGAACAAAGATCCTTCTAAGCTCATTTATTCATTTCTAAATTTAGGGATGATGGTTTTTCCTACTGTAAATCATGATATTCTATATGCTAACCTAATGCTTTCTTTTCCTGAAAAAGGAGACCATTAACATAAATATAATTGTGCACTAGCCTAATTGCTTGCAGAGATTCTAGGTGCTTATTCTTGTCAATCTACTACTGAAAATAAGCAATTGATGGTCAAGATAGGAAGGCGGATACTTTCAATTCTTTGAGCCCAGAGCCCAAATTATAGAGAGATTTATTTTAATTTTTTCCCCAAGGGTTGACACATGAAAGAAGTGATCATTAACTCAGAATGCTTGAGTGAATACAGAAAAACAAAGCTTTGATTTAACAGTTTTCTAAATGGATGACTTAAAAAAAAAAAATGTTGCAAGCACTGGATTTTCCAATGAAGCATCGCCAATTTCATGGAATCCTGGTTCAGAGGTTAATGGTGGCGAGTTTCTCAGCGTGTTTCGCATCCACACAGGATGGAGGACAGGACCATGTGAGCACATTTGGGGAACATTTGAGGGACATTTGAGCTCATGATACAAATACAGAGAAAGCTTGTGGTGAATAAGGGATTATTTTTCTGCAAAAATATGTGGTAACATAAAATCATTTAAAGTAGACATTTCAACAATAGTATTCATCTAACATTTTATAATCAGTCCAAGATTTTTAACAAATGTTTTAAACTATATTTGGTTAGTCCTTATATCATAATTATAATCTAGAATTTAGTTTTTAATCTCCCTTTAGCAGTTTAAGAACTACAACTTTTATGGACTAAGTAATTTGACAGAAACCTTGTGTGGGAGCGGAGAGCTCTGAGATCTCTCTCAGATCTCAGGGCTTTGCTGCTCCATCATGCTGACTCTCAGCAGAGATTGCAAATGTCTCTCCACACCAGCTTCTCTCTGATTACTCACTGGTTCTCTCCTTGGGTCCGGGGTTGCTGATTCACAGTGGAATAATCTTTGTGGTTCATGATTAACTTCTTAACTTCACTTAGCATTTACACATGTTTAGGGTGAGGCTAATGAGGCAGAGGGGACTAGTGTTGAATACAAGTACAGCTTTGAGAGGCAGACGCCTGGGTCCAGGACTCTAGCCTTGCCACTGGTAGCTATGTGGCCTAGACTATTTTTTCTAAAAATTTCTGTTTCTCAGTTTCCGCATACTACTACTATTACTACTACTGCAACTACGACCATGACTATATGGCATTATCACATAATGTTGTGAGGATTAAATTAATTATTCAGTGTATCAATTTTAGTATAGTACCTGAAAAATAGTAACTACTGTATTGGCTATTAATATGAATGTCTATTCCCTTTGGAAACAAGCAGTGGGGAATATTTGCTTTTACACCCTTAGTACCCTAAAGCATGCTTTACAATTTATTTTCAGTAAAATCAAGAGAATTTTAAAAATAATAATACAATATCTTTTCTTAAAGTTCAAATGAACTTAGTTCACCTGAGGAAATGAATTTTTTTGAGTTTTTTTTTTTCTGTTTAAATTCTATTTATATTTTTGCAGATTTTTTTTTAAGATGTATTTATTTATGCTTACAGAACTTGGGTACAGGCTAGAGGGGTAGTGGGTGAGAGGTTTCACCAGAGACATAGCGGGGAAGAGAACAGGAATATCTACTGAAATACACTGCTGAGGGAGCAGCGGGTGAGGCAGGAAAGGTCTGCCGGGCCATGTGGGTCAGCTCCCTGGCCGGCAATCGAACTCGTACTACAATGGCTTTGGAGAGTGTCATAATGCAGTGCTTTAATCTGTTGTGCCACCAGGAAGGGTCCTATTTTTGCAGATTTTTAAAAGATATCATGGAACAGGAACTAACATACCTACACTTTAGCTTATAGCATATGCATTTTCCAATTCAGGTGTTAATTCAGATGGGTGTACCTATGTGAAGAAACTGTTCTGCATTTGCACCTCAAGCATGGTGGACAACTCCTGCCAAATTCCTTTCTGCTCCTACAACTCAGTGTTTCAATTTTCTAATACTGTGTTCCCAACTGCAAAGCAATCTCATGCACTAAGCCCAGAGATGAGAAGACATGATTTCACCCTTGGGCCTGTGTAATGAGCATTCAAATACTAATTCATTTCTATCTGGCCAATTAAAAAAAACACATTTTCCCTCTCTTTGTGTTGATACTGCCACCTTTTGTGTAGCACAGAAACAGCAGATTCTTTTTTCCAAAACCCCTTTCATTGTGCCACTCCGTACTTTACAAACTTTCAGTGGTCACTCATGAAATGCGGGATAAAGTTTAAACTCCTTAGTTCAGAGTCATCATAGGGCCTGTCTCTAGGGCCATAGTTGAAGTGAACTGATACTGTAATTCTCATGTGTGCCACTAGGGGTCTCTTCTTAGCCCCTCCCTTCCTCTCTGTTCTTGTAACTTCCATCCAACATTTAAGTACTTTTATCCATGAAGCTTTCTTTGATCATCCTAAAGAATAAAGATCAGAATGTGTTTCTGTCTTATACTGACTCTTAACTTCATATCTGAATCTTGCTATGAAAATTAGGATGACTATTGCATAGCATTCATGGTTGTGGCAAAGAATATAGATCAAGGTAATTTAGATAGTCCAGAAACATGATAGTTGGTTAATACTATTACTGCCCCTTTGTGCTCCATGACTTATTAATCCTACTAATTTGGCATATACATTTCTGACCAGTTCCAATTTTTGTGTTGTTTTATCTGTTCAAAGATAGCCAAGGTCTCTAATAGTGTGAATTTTTTCTTGGCATTCTCTACTTCTAGCAAATGGCTTTACAGTTTGCGTAAACAGTCGCAAGGTTAAACATAGAAACAGTTTCCCCCCAGCCACTGTGATCATGAAATCAGCAGAGCAGAAAATATGCTGCATTTCTGACTCAGGGTCCTGAAACAGTGGTCTTTGTATGGATCTATGGAAAAAAGAGGGATGTTTTAATGTCAGAATTGTTGTGGTCCATGAGGATTGTGGTTCTTGTCATGTGCCACTTTCACACAAGTTTGATTGGCATGCCAACAACCATATTTTCCCACTACATGGATGACGAGATCTATAAATTGTTCATAAGCATTGCTTGCTATGTGGTCAGACTTCCTTTATACTTTCATTCATTCTTTAAAAACAATTTCCTCAGCACCTAGCATATTCCAACATTGGGCTAGATGTGGTGAATACATGCATGAATACATGACTCCTAGCTTGAAGGAGGGGAGACACACACACACACACACACACACACACCAAATTATGTGTTACTGTCCATACAAGCATTAACGTTAGAGGACTCACATGTTCATGTCATGCATGCATTCCACCACACTTGGCACAATATTTAGAATATGTTAGATACTGAGAAAAAATATATATAATATAAAATTAGCATATATACATAATTTATTGCATATGAGCATATTGAGAGAGATTATAAAAGAATAGATTATTGTGGTTATAAATATAAGGGAAAACTAGTCATTTAAAAATATTAACAACAATGGAAATATTTCCAAATTTATGCAACATTTTAGAAAATAACAGCTTCATGTTTTCTCTTTTACTGTTTAAAAGTTCCTGCTCTCTCTCTTACACAAACACACACACATACACACACACATTTTTCTCTTTTGAGGGACCTGTGAAACTAGCTCATCACAATGCTTCGCTGTGCTGACGGGACAGCTCTGCAGGATGAGATGTGTTCTTTGGACATGGAGCTGGCAGAGGCAGTACTGGAAGTGACCTCTCTTGACTGCTGTCCATCACTTTTCCATGTGACTATCTTGCCCAACCCCATGTTTTTGGTCAGGTTCAATTCACTCTCCCCCTTGCTGGAAATGCTATTAGGATTCAACCTCATGCCAACAGCAGCTGCTTTTTCTAAGTAGCATTTGAATGCAGCACTGAATCTGAGGAGGAAATGGTTTCACTGTGGTTTGAAGTCTTTTCAACACTCTCCACCCACATATATTTACATCTCCAGCATTCTTAACTGAATTACAGTCAAATGCTTCATTTCAGAGGCTCAGCCAGGAGGACATACCCTGGGGAGTTTATTCACAGACAAATGTATTATTCACAAGCTTGATCTGATCATACAAAATTTGCACTATAACCATACGCCCTGAGGAAATTTCTTTCATAAACCTAAGTGATTATACTTAAAAGAATGGTGTGGAAGCAAAGTATATGAACCGGAAGGGGGTGGAGTTATTTCTAGTTTGCATTTAAGAAGTGCAGAGAGGAACCTCTCTGAGCACCATTCTCTCCATTCTCTGCCCGCCCCCCAAGTCACTATATCTTTCTCTTTATATGACAATTTTGACGGGAGGAGGGAATGATGAATTAAGTAGCATTGGTGAATTATTTTAATGATGGTTACTATGACAACTAGACAGATACTTTCCCCATGCTTTGTGCTATAACGAAGGAAGCATTAGGCAAATGATTTTTCTTAATAGTGAATGTGGTAACAGAAAACAAAGCAAACATCATTTATGTTTGTGATTATTACCACTAAGTATGAAATATTGTAGTGTTACTCCATCTGCAGGTAAAAGTTGTTCTACTTAGAATAAGTAGCCTCTCATAGCATAAAACTTTCCAGCCTTCCTTGACCCAGTGGTTTAAATCTTAACTTATACCTTCATATTCTTTAGGTCTGGACTTCCCTAGTTTCTCCCTGGGGTAGGTTATAACCTTCCCCATACTATCTGAGGAGATTGTGTGATTTCTTTCCCTTGCCTTCTTACCTGTGTAAGGTGAGGTCTTCTGTAAGTCCTGCCCTGGCTCTAACCAGACAGCTTGTACTGACAGACCACCTGTATTAACGTGACAGTTTGTTTTGAGTACTGGTCAGCAGAATGCCATGCAATTGATACTTCTGCTACTTCCAACTTCAGCTCTGCAGAGAGAACCCTATCTATTATTAAAAACCCTATTAGTGGTGGTAAGATTGCATTGCTCTCCCTCACTATAGCTGCTGAGTGTTATCTAATTGGTTTTTATTACTTTGAAAACCCTGGGAGTGTGGAGCTGAAATGCACATTTGCTAACAGTTGTGTTCTTTCCTCTTGTACTCATTGGAGATGCTTTTAGATCATTTAGATTTTGTCAGCAGGAAAGAGGGAAAATATTAGAGAGCATTTTGGAGAGAAAAGGATGGCTGATCCAGGGTTAGGTTAGCTGTGACTATTCTAGGACCTGCTTCCTGAATACAGGTCACCTGTGTGGCTTTTATCATGATTATCTCAAGTGTGTTGATCATATGTTTGCTTCCAGAATTGTGGCATTATCAGGTTCTCGTGCGAATATCCTTGATCATAACCATTGATCTTATGTGTATACTTCTAACTGGTAAATCATAAACTCAGTTCTCTCACTATTGGTTTATTCACTGACATGGAACAATAAAACAAAGAGTTCATCTGCTATACTTGCTATATACAGGATGCATTTCTTTGGATTTATGTATATGAAATTAGACAAGAGGTATACTTTGCCAGCCCCCACTGACACCTGTCTCCTATACATTTATTGTTTCTTGAGAGGCACGTGATATTTGATTGAAATGTATTATTGTTCATAGGTGGCATAATCATAGTAGTAGCATTAGTGGTATCAATATTTTCTCTGGTGACGTTTGTTCTAAGGACTTTGATCTGCTGTAAAATTCCAAACCTCTTGTTTTGGTGAATCTTGTCTGACACTTTACAATTTGATGTGTAAATATTCTATTTGATGTTACACTCAGTTCACTGTTCCCTTCATTTTTCAGTGCAAAAACCATAATTCCATTTGACCTCACTAAATGACTCTTCTCAGTTTATCTTCAGGACTTGTATTCAGCTCTGAGTTGCTTTTTGTTTGTTTTGTTTTGCTTATCTCCACCTCACCTTCAACAAAATGCTCTTCAGTAAGTGGTGATTAATAGCAATACTTTTTGAACAAGCTAAGCACTAAATGCTATTCAAATTATTGGAGAACTTCATTTACTATATTGGAGAATTACATTTACTCATTGAATTTCCACAATATTCTGTAAGGTAAATAGTACTGGGCATTCCAGTGTGTAAACAAGGATGTTGAGCAGAATATGGTCAAGTCACTTGTCCTAAGTTCCTTCTTACTGAGGGATCTGAGACTGTTTGTGGTCTCTGAGGACCATGGTTCCTACTTTCAGCCACAGAGCAGCTGCTGCCTGGAACTCCCTCTGGCTTTGTTACCAGTGATGCCCTTGCCTCACACACCTCTCTGGCCACATTCAACTCAAAGACATCGACTGAGTGTCCAATAGAGGGGATGGCTAGCTCATTTTCTCCTTCACACTCTCCTCTTGTCCCGGTGCCCATTAATTGTATTCAGAAGGGACAGATTATGGCCAAAATTATGCTGTGACTTTTAATGCCTAGGAGCTATTTTCTGCTTGGGGAGAAGGGTTGTGTTGGGAGCAGCACCATCAGTCTTTCCCCATCTCATAATTTTTAATAATTTCACTGTGATCCTCTCAATGCCCCAGTCTCATCATCCATCGTACATTTATGCAACTGCTCCCTTTCCTTTGACCTCCAAATCTAATTAGTGACTAAATGTTACTGATTTCCCCCTTTAAAATTCATCTCCACTGCCATAACTCTACCCAAGGCTCTAATCATTTTACTTCTGAATCATGGTAATGGATCTAAAGGGCGTTTGTTCACCCTGGTTCTGTCCATTGCGACACAGTTAACCACAATCTTACTTGCTGCTCCCTCAAAGTACTTCTAGTTATTTTCTGTGACCCAAATCAAATGCCAGCTTCTTTGAAGTCTCTTCCCAGATCATGCCAGAGTTCGATATCTTGCTCCTGCAACCTTGGGAGCCAAATAGTATGATGGGCATACATGTTACTTCACTGCACTTTAAATTCCTGTGGTTTAGACTGTCTGTTAGTGTTCTTTGTGTACATAACATCTAGCAATCATTCTGGTATGCGATAACTATGCAGCTAATCTAAGATTGAAAGTTCAGTTGAAGGTGGGAATGAATGAGTAGATGAATTAATAAATAAAAGAAAACTGATCTACAAGGACTTTCAGTTGCTGATTTTATCAGTACAAACAGGTCAGCATAATCCAAGTCACAGTGCCTTGCCTTTCCTTTCATATGCTTAACTCTAGGTCCTTGTTTGGAATGTCCTTTCATGCATTTCTTCTTCTTTCTCTGCAATGTCTGTCTCAGTTGTCATGGCTTCCACAACTCAACATTTCTGCATATAACTTGTGCATATAATGATCACAATCAACCATAAAGAATAAAGAATCTTTTTTTTTTAACAGTTGTTTTTATTTACTTATGCATACAAGACTTGATTTACAAGTCAGGGTTGTAGGAGGTGAGAGGATTCACCAGAAACAAGAGTGCGGAGCAGAAAAGGCAGATCTATTGAAATGTACTGCTGAGGGGAATGGAAGGCAAGACAGGAGAGGTCTCTCAGGCAGCTCCCTGCTTGGGATAGAATAGCTTTGGACCCTCCCTGGTAGTTCAACAGGTTAAAGCACAGCACTGTGAAGCTGGCCATGGCTGCTTCCATGCATGTTCATCCCCAGCCCCAGATGTGACCCAAATGGTGCAGCAGACTTCTTCTGTCTCGCCCACTGCTCCCCTCAGCCGTGTACTCTGTCAATCTGTCTGTTCTGCTTACCACTCTGACTCTCTAGTGAACCCTCTCTCCACCTTTGGCCTGTATCCCAGTTTTGTATGCATAAATAAATAAATCTTAAAAAAAAGTGAATAATAGCTTCATTGTGCTGAGACTTAACCCTTTTTGTCACCAGGGAGACCTGAAGTATCTTTTTTTTAAATAAATAATTTATGAATGTGTAACTATCCATCCAAGAGTTGTTTTAATTCACTTAACATTTTTTGCATGAGGTGTCCATACAGTAAAATTTCTTTTTCAAAACTTACAGGCGATCTTGTATACTTTATTACTTTTCTGAGCTTTCGTTTACTCATTTTTGATTAGCACAGATCAAAAGCTATTAGATACTTCATGTACCTGTGTGGTGTGTGGAATGTTTTTCAGCACCAACTTCTAGTTCACTAATTTTCTAGATTTCAATCTTGTGTTCAGCAATTCACTTCAATTTTGAGACTATACTCCCATAGTCTCAAGTTATGAGCTTCAATTCCATAAAGCTACCCCAGGACCCCTTCAGATACTTGGTGGGACTCCTGTGCTCCCTCTATTTCTCACTGATTGGATGACTGAAATTTCGAGTTCCCATGACCACCTCTTAAGGTTTAATAATTTCCTAAATAGCACACAGAATTCAAAAAGGCACCAATTTACTTTACCTGTACTGTGCAGGGTGCAAATGGGTAGTCACAGGAAGTGGTACTTTGGGTGAGGTCAGGAATAGCCCCCAGCACAAGAGCTTACACCTCCTTGGAGTCAGGGTACAGGATCCTCCAGGCACAGGGGTGTGTTTGCCAGCAGGGAAGCTTAGTATGGTTACCTTGTTCAAAAAGTTCATGTCAACCCCCCTCCATTTCCAAAGGTCAGTGTCATCTGCAAGTTTAACTCTTTTTGGTAAGGAGCCCCACCCTTGCCTTGAGGGGTGGCAGCCTGGGGAGTATGCAGCACAGAGAACAGACAGCTAAGGCAAAGTCCAAGTAGAGAGAGACCTAGAGGGGCTAGTGGTATGGGCAAGTATGTGGAGGAATGTAGGTGGTAGAGGAGTGTATTGGAGACACATAATAGTAGGTGGTGGGGATGTGTTTTGGGGATGCATTGGGGATTATCTGGCACAAGCTAGTGAGGAGTGAATAGGGGCTATATCCTGTAGGGCGTCATTGTTACCACTGATCAAAGCATCTTATCTCTAGTTCCTGTTGCACTTAGCTTTTTGTTAAGGTGATCTAGCTGGATATGCTAATCTGGTCATAAAGTATGCCTGTTGAGATACTGGTTTCCCAGTCTGTCCCTTATAGCAAACTTTTGACCTGGTGAGAAACCTCCTACCTGGCTCTATGTTTTAGCTTAACCAGCAGGAACTCTGGCACCAAGACAATATCCCTGAGGATGAGGGGGCTGGGGATCCCATGCACCCTGAAGGGGGCCTACCCTAAGTTACCGCTTTAGCATAAACTCAGTCCAGGCAAAAAGGAGCTCTTCATGAATCACACATACTCTTCTTTCACTCAGGAAATTCCAAGTGTTTTAAGAACTCTGCCATGATGAATAAATGGAATTGAATGTAAAATAAAATGTAGTAAAATATTTAAAAATAATTTTATGCTCTATGAAATATTACATGTTGTCATTCTCCCTAACAGAGGAATAAACTGAGGGTTCAAACCAACCAACTTTCTTATGGTATCAAGACTGATACATCTGGAAAAGGGATTCAAGATCAAGGAGGTCACACAGATGTCCACTGCCTACTCATTGCACTTGGATGCCAAATGACAGAGGGTCACAAGTTAGATGCTTATGTCCCTTCTCTCCCCATTTTACAATAAAGGTGGCCTCCCCACCAGTGCCATGTGTGATGTGAAAGGAGACAAAAGAATCACATGCCCACCTGGGTGTCTGTGCAGAGCACTGTCCTGTTGGGGTCAGCAGGTTGGCTTCTTGCCATCCAGGGATGATGCCTCTTATAATGAGGAAGTTAAAAAGATAATTATGGAAATTAATTCCTGAACTGCTATGGCCTGTGAACTCTACCAAGCAGAACTTTGGATCTGAAGGGCAGTGCTGCAATGCAGAGCAGACACAGGAAAGCCTTACCGTAGCAGCCTCTTAGAGGGAGAATCTGTGCTGTCTCATATAACCTTCCACAGTGTTATTTGTGTGTGTGTGCGCATGTGTGTGTGTGTTTGTGTGTGTCTGTATGCACAGTATGATTGCATGCCAATGAGCATTCTTGTCACTTGACACATACAGATGTGCTAACCAATTAACTTATTGGACTAACTAGGCCAAATCGAACTAAATGGCATCAACTTGCTGTACAAGGAGAGAAATAAATTGGGACAAGTGTATTTTAAATGTCAGTCAGAATGAAGGGATGTATAGGGAAAGAAGGAAAGAATAGAGAAAATGGAATGGAATCCCTAATCCACTCATTTTTCCCCATTCCCAGAAGCTGCCTAATCTAGTTTCCTAGATAGATTAGAAAATACCCCAACTTGCAAAAGCTTGTCAGTGCCTCACCATACTGCACATACCAAGCCAAAGCCAAGCTCAGTGCGTGAGGAAATTCAAGATCAGTGCTGAGAAATGCATTTCCTGGGTTTTAAAATATTCTTTGGTCATAATCTGATTTCTTTACAACCAGTCTAAACTCCTTCCAGCTCTGTGCTTCAGCTAATATGAAGAGCACCAAGCATTCTCCAAATGTGAATTCTGAGAGGTTATTACAGAAACATCCTTCTGGAATTCTTTGTGTTTAGAGGGAAATATCTGCAAGTAAGATGCAGGTATCACCAAAAAAAAAAAAAAAAAAAAAAAAACTAGAAGGAAAAGGGACCACATATTTCTATTTTCTAATACTGCCAAGGTGCACACCTCCTATAATTTTCAGAGACCCATACTGTAATTCACTCTTTGTCCTATGATCTGCCTCTTTTCTCTCTCTCATTAGATTTAATTCAGTAATCACACCCTATAAGCCATTCAGGCAGAAATACCGTTGCTGATTGCAACTTTCACCAGCTAGTCCATGAATATTGCTGTACTGTGTGTATATGTGCGCATGTGTGTATCTGCATAGCAGAGAAAGAAAGAGAATGCTGTCTCCATCAGGCCAGCTCCTCAGTAACTGCCTTCACTGTGTTTTCAGTTTGGTATCTCCCCTCTCCCCCTCTTTCCACATTGTATCCCTAAGAATTGCAATTCCATCCTGCAGAGTGGCAGTGCCCGAGGGAGAATCTTTTTCCAAACCTTTGGTGTTGTGTGGTATTCCTTGTTCTTCCTGTCAGTTTTTTATTGGTTTGTTTTTAATGACCTCAACCCTGAACTCAGTGCAGACCATCACCCCTTTCTTTTTAGAAATTTCTCTCTAAACTTTTCCCCTTACGTTTCAACATCTTTCTGTGTTTCAGCATCATCTATCTGCTTTTTGTCCATGTTGCTTTTTGAGCCTCTTGCTCACCCCCCAGTTTGTTTCCTGGATGTGATTATTTCTTGCTTATCCCCAAGTGAACTTGTGAACATGGTTTCCTTTTGCTTCCTTTACCTCTTGTGTGGCATGTATATGTCAGTTTTCATTTCCTCTGGGAGAGGTGTAAGGAGAAGCAGTTGCTGAATGGTATGTGCATTTTCGTTTGGAAGATGTATCTGTGTCTCTCCACTGCCTTGTTCTGTATCTTTATGCATGAGCAGCATCACTGAAGCCGAGCTAAAGCTTAACAGCCTGAAACTGCACAATGCACATCCCATAAAAAAATAGTTCGGGTTCCCAAATGAATATGAAACATTGATTTGTATGGCAGAGAAGTTAAAGGGTCTAAGGAGGCCAAGATTTTGTATTTTTAATACTTTGCCTTTATATGGGAGCCTAAAGAATTGTTGATTTACATTCTGAAAGATCACAGAGAAGCCATAGCATGGAGTCCCTTTATACTGAACAATGAATCTGAAGATTGCAAATGCATATTCTAAGGGAGGAGGAAAGGAGGCAGAGAGTCTCAAAGGTGGTCTTAGTGTTACTTGGGGCATGGGCAGGGCCACCCACTTGACTCCAGTTTGCTCCTGTTTTCCCATCTAGCTTTTATCTGTAGCTTCTGGACATGGTCATGTCAGTTCTCATTTTCTCTTGCCCAGCATTAAATGAAGATGGTCCTTTTCTGCAGGGAGAAGTGATAAAAACATGGTGAGGCAGGACAGGGAGAAATGAGTGAGAGGAAGAAATATACAGAAAACAGACTTCTGAGTCTCAATAGCACATTTAATAGTGTTTAATTTGTACACAATTGGATAAGTGTATACTTTTGTCTTGTGTGTATGTGTGTCTATGCACACAGTAGTAAAATAATTTGTGTATGTGTATGCGTACACACATACATACGCAAATGCACACAAAAGAAGGATAAACAAAGAGAGCAGTAACTATGGCAATAAACCCAGATAATTTTTCCTTAATAAGAAAGTTAAATACATAGATGCACACTGTATATGATAAAATAACTCTTCAACATTAGAAAGGGAAAAATATTTTTTCTCAGTTTATTACAAAGGTTTCCTAGGAAATGTAAGCTAAAATATGGGTGACTTCTATGTGTTCAAGCACAGGGTAGGTGTGTTGATATGAAATAGCTAATCTAATTTTCTCAGTCACTCTCAAAATAAGTGGTTTTAATCCCACTTTATGTATTTTTATATTTTTAATGAAGTACCTTTCCAGGGTTCGTTTAAAGTTGTCTTTAGCCCTATTTTTATAGATATGGAAACTGGAATTCATATAATGTAAATTCCTTCATTTATCTAAAATTACACAGGTAAACTGTGAACAGTGTGTTTTATTTCAGATGACTTGAATTCAAAGACTTATTTTTTAATGGATTTATTTGAGGATATTTTCTATCCACGATAAATGTCTTCTCTGTTGACTCAGTTACGGTCTGTAGATAAGAATGAACCTTCTCAACTAGAAATTAAATGTTGAATTCTGCTGACCAATATGGCATTTAGATACCTCAGTCTTCACAGATTTCTTAGGAAAGCATATCTTACTCTGTAACTGCTCTGATGATGTTCCTCAAATAGCCCTTTTGAGGAGAGACTGGAAGATACCAATCAGTGGAGGCCTAGAATATAGGTCTGGGATTCTCTGGGCAGAGAATTGACACCAATTTGATCTTGTTTCACATCCCTCCTTACAGGGTAAAGAGATTCCAATCAACAGGAGTGCCCAACTGGCACCCATACTCTGCCTTCCAGACCATGCCCTATACACCTGGGATTCCCGGCCCAAAGAACCCCAAGCCAATATTCTAGGTGTTAGCTGTTTGGCCTCTTCATACCTGTCTCCAAAAGGCTGTCCAAGAAACATCTTCAAGAGCTGTTACAGTGTGGACATGAGGGTTACAGACTCGCATTTACAGAGGACTGGCCAGAATGTGCAGAGAAACTTCATCAGACACAGAATTTCAAGGAGTTGAGATTTCTAAATTGAGATTCAGCCTTCTAGGAGAATATGATGGTATTATCTGGACAGATAGATTAGCATTTGACCTGTTACCCTAGGCTTCATATAAAGCAACAAGTGAATATCCCATTACTTTGATTATATTTTTCTGGGGGTGAGGAGGAAAAGATATTGTGCTGAGATTTTCAAACTTAATTATAATTTTAAAAACAATTTTATGTGATACTTATTCCTTCAGCTCCTTTGACCTTGGGGAACAGGTCTGATACCACAAAGCTGTTTTGAGTCTGAACTCATAAAAGCAGACTCCTAGAACACCAGCTCCCCTCTGGTGTGCTCTTGATGTCATTTTTAGAGTTAGTGTGGTTTCACTCCAAGAAAAATTTCACCAGAGTTCCCCTTTCAGTGGAACACAGTGAGTTTCTCCACCACACAGAACAGTTAAGTTATAGTTAAAGAATAGGTTTATTAGAAAAGGGGGAGGAAAGTAAAGAGCATCTGCACAGGCACAAGCAGGTGGAAGAGCTACCCCTTCGTGGGGACAGCATTTGATTTTATCATCTTCTTTTGGTAGGGAGGGGCTCATCTTTGCTAGCAGTCAGTTGCTGATTTTGGATATTTATGCAGAATTGAATGGGACCAGGGATTCTTTTCTGTATACTTATTTTGTATCTTTTTGGTCAGAACTGTAGATACCAGCCCTCAGTAGTCTGCTACCTGCTTGGATCTTCCACTCTGTAATTCAGGCATTGGCTCCTGAGAATCTTGATTTCTATGGCTGTGTCAATCAATGGCTATGCTAATTCCTTTACCCCCAACTCTCTGTGTAAATCAATCTTGTGATGCCTCCTTTCTGTTCTTTCCTCCATCACTCTTTCAGGCTAGTATACCAGGCAGCTCTTGTCTGCTCCCTGGATCCCATAAAATTGTGACTACTTAGGATTCCAAGTCTTGGCTGCTTCTTTTAATGCTCACCTTTTAGAATCATGGTAAAGACTAAATGAAATAAATAAAAAATGCTAAGTACAGTGTTTAGCATAAGAACACAAAGTCCAGCATAGTAGAAACACAATAGATGGGCAGTTTCCTTCCTGCCACCTCTCTTCTACCAAAGCAACCTTTTTCTGATAGTGGGGAAACCTCAATATTCCATAGCTGTAACTAAAATCCCAGCACAACTCAAGAGCTACCTGTGGTGTCTCATCCTGGCTTTTCTTGTCTTTACCCTTGGATCTGCTGCTTAGTCCCCATTCAGCCTAACTCCGTGTGCTCACTACCTCGAAACATGGTCATTTTATCTCTGTCACTGGGCTTTTAGTCAGATGAATGTGAAGCACTTATCCAAGGGACCTGGCCTGAGTTGCTGCAAATGTCACAGCCCATTTGCTTAAAAAACTAAGAATAAAGTCATATTCCCTATTTATCTTTAACTCTCCATAGAAATGGCAGTTGCTGATTTTAATCTATTGTGATGTGGCCTTGCCTTGCCTAAAATCTAGTGCTTTTCTCATGCATAGATGCAGCATTAAACCCACCAGAACAGTCTTGTCTGCTGCCTGAACTCAAGGTATAGGAGATTGTCTTCCCAGAGAGAATTTTCTGTTCCTCATTCTCTGCTTCCCATGCTCTTAGCATATCAAGATGGACTTAGATTTGGGATTGCAGTTCTTCTTCTTCTTTTTTTTTTTTTTTATAAAATCAGCATGCAGTATGGGGTACCTTCAGATTTAAATATGCTTTGTTCAGGGCATTTTGGGGAGAAAAGAATGACCCGTAGCCCTTAGCCCTGGCTGTGTTTTGAAACTGAAAGTGATGAGCACAGAGTATAACTAGAGGCAAGCATCCTGAAGATACTATTATTAGGGCATTTTCTCTGTTGATTTCTTAAGCATTCAGCCTCTGCATTAACACGAGTTTTAGTATTAGGATAGTTTAATGAGGTGCTAATGAGCAAAGAAGAGCTGAGCCCTCTGTTAAGTCCTTCATACTGCATTGTTTACAAGGGGTCAAAAGTTCTCTGCATATTTCTACATGAGCCAAATAATTACAAAACTTTCTAATCCCATTTCAAATATTATCCAGCTATTCTTATTGTGTTTTCAGCTTATGCGCCCAAATGTGCATCATACACACACACACACACACACAGTGTAAGCTGGTATAGGCAAAGTGGACTAGAAGTGGATTACAGAAAATGGAAAGAAGCTGATCCTCTCATCTCTATTCATTTCTCATAGTGTTAACCACTGACTATTGACAATGAATTTGTGCTCAGCTTGAGTCAGTCACATATTTCATTTGGAACCCACAGGTTACAATCTACCTTTTGGTATCTTGCTGGCATCACATGCTACACACTTGTGATAGCTGTTGCATGCTGGACATGTTCAAGAGGAACATTTGAGGGAGGACTGTCCCTAAAACTCATCAACAGCTTTTAATATTAAACAGGGCTTACCTTAAGCCAAAAGAGAAAAGAAGCAAGGTGATTTTAACAGCATTGAGAGAGCCCTTTTGTACACTAAATACAACGGATTCTAACTTCCTAATCCACTTAAAACCCATTTATTTAACAAAAGAGTATCAATCCTTTAGACCTTAGAAAGAAGGTCACAAAATAGATATCACTGAAAGATATGTTTGTTTAACACAATCATTCAAATTCATTGCTGTGGAGACTTAATTAAACATAATTCAACAAAATATTTACTGTGTTCTAAATCTTTTGAGAATATGTTTTTTTTTTACAAGTTCTGGTGATTTTTGTTATCAAATATACTAAAGCAGCACTTTAAATAGCAAAATATAATAATTTCTTATGTTGGTATGGTATTATCTCTAATATCAAATGTTTTTTAAACACTTCCATCATTTCAAAATAATTCATGATCAATCACATAGGGCACAGAAGGAACAATCTCAACCAATTTGGAAATGTTGAAAGACTGGTATGATGAAATTGGCATTTCAGTGAAGTCCAGAATGAAGAAAAACAATAACTCAGGAAAACCTGGAAGCCATGATTTATAGGTGCAAATAATAACAGCAAAGCTATGAAGAGTAGTAAAATTTCTAGTCATTTTTTAGATGAAGTCAGTAATTTTATTTAGCTGGAATTTTGCTCATGCTGTTTCAATTCTATGTCATGTAGGGTCTTAAGTGTCAGGTAAAGTAATTAGGACATAATTGAAAGTAGTGAGTAGCTAATGATGGCTTTTAAGCATAGGATAATAAGGTGATAGTTGTATTCTAAGAAGATTAATTTGTCAGCAGTATGTAGAAGTAAGAAGACCAAGTATTTTAGGTAAGGGGCACCAGGTGTCTCAATTACCATGAAGCTAGGATGGAAAGAAATCCTTTTTATAGGTGAACTGCACAGACTGTGTGTGATGGCACACTGGATTTGACAATATAGACACAAGCAAGCTGAACAAGTTTGGAGCTCTACAGTTTAGAACTGATGCCTGAAATACTGAAGAAAAATGAAAAATGAACAGCAAGGGCCATGAAGAGAGAGGAGAGAGTAATCAAGTTTAGCTCTAAGTGTTGGATGTATGGATTGTGTAACAAAGCATTTTTTTTTTAACAAAAGACATTAAAATCATGGACAGGGTTATGCACATGAGTTGGTTGAGAGACAGATATTTCATTCCTACATTCAAAGAGCTACCACATAGGGGGAATAGTCCAGTGGGAGAGCATCCAATTGCACAAAGGTAATACTTAAGTAGGGAAGATGATGAAATCACTATGAAAGACTATAAACAGTGAAGAGTGGGGACACAGGACACATTTAATGGCATATATAATACACTCAGGATGCATTGAAAGTTTGGGTTGTTGCAACAAAGACAGGGGACAACATCAAAAGCAAAGTAAATAGCAAGACTAAAGGAGATCAGAACACTAAAACTTTATCCAGAAGCACATGGCTTCGCTTGCTAGAAGCTTCTTGGAATTTTTTGAGAACACATCTTTAGAAGAGATGATCTCAGGCAGTGAAGTGGTAAGATCTGGACAAGTGAGAAAGGAGAGGAAGAGTTTGTAGAATAGGACTTCAACAGCACAGATGAGAGAATTAAATGGAGAGTGTGGCCATTTATCAGATTTGAGAGAAGCTGGGAGTGTCCATGTGCTTCTTGTTTGGTTTCTTTATCTGTTTATGATTTGTTTGTTTTTTGGAATAAGGATCAAATGTGTCTGTGGACAGAGGATAATATAAGTGGAGAATGGAGGATTGAAGCTAGAGAAAGAGAGAGGAGAGGAGAAGGGTGGAGGCTTCAGTGGGTAAAGATTCCTGAAGAAGCCAAAGGATTTTCAGTTAAGATTCTCGATGACAGTATAATTTGTAATGAAAAGAAAATGTACTTTTATGTTTCATATGTGAGTAAAGAGAGTAGGATTGTTACAGGTAAAGAGGAATCTTGAGAGAAAGTGAGTTTACTGGCCCTTCTTAAGAGCTTTTAATGTGGAGTGATCCCATCAGGACTGTACTGCCCTATAGAAAAGGGGAAGGGAATAGAGCAAGAGGATGTCTGAGCACCAACCAACATTTCCCTTTCTTTTTTTTTTTTTGCATTTGCACAGGGCCAGCTGTGGTGAGAAATCTTTCAGATCTAGTGTTCTTAACTCCACTAGGAAGTGTAGGGACTGTTGCCCTTGAGACTGGACATGTCAGGCTGCCCCGCCCTCTTCAGGCCCATTGAAGGAACATACTCTCACACCAACTATAAAAATTGTAATTGCAAGTAAAACTGAAGAAAAATTTGTATTTTGTTTTTAAAATCAAACCAACTTACCCACTCTATATGAATAAGAACAAGGGACATAAATACTTATTCGGAAAAAAAAAATACAAAAAGATGAGCCTGATTAAACAAGAAGATCTGAAAAGGACATGGAGACTATTCCTTCCATCTCTAGGGGGATACTTTTTTTTTTTCATAAAAGAGGTCAAACTCAATTTTGTTTTTGATTTGACAAGTTTCTCCATTTCAGATTTAGGTCAAGTGGAAATAGTTGATGGCAGGCATGTCTATGCCTCAATGCAGATATTTTATAGTTGTGAATATACTCCATGAGAAGGGGGCTGGCTGTGACATTTCTGAGGAAAAACAGGGAGAATGACATCATTTATCATAGCTGGAATGGTTTGAAGACGTGTGGCTGGCTCTGCTGGTAGTGTGAGAACTCTAGGTAAACACAGGTACCTCAGCCAGGACTGTGCACTCAACAGAGCTTCCTTGAATAGTCATTTCAAAGACAGTCTTCTCAAAAATGTACCGCTACTCTTTGGTCCCTAGACTCTTTGGTATAATGTTAACTGGACTCTTTGGTCCAATTAAATTCTATGGAGTCCTGGCGAAAGTTTAGAACTGCCACGCAGAGGTGATTTGGTTCCATTTGACTAGCCAACTTGAGGATGATGATGCTGTGATTAGCAGAGCTACATGATAAAGCTGTTGATCTTTGATTCAGAGCTTTAAAAATTGTGAAAACCCGAGCTCTCCCTGGTGGCACAGTGGGTTAAAGCACAACTAAGAAGCTAAAGCCAACTTCAGCCTGAGTTCAATCCCCACCCGGAAGTGAGCCACATAGTGTGGCAGACCTCTCCTGCCCCGCCTGCTGCTCCCCTCAGCAGTGCAGACCAGAGGTGTGAGGATGAGAGGATTCACCAGAGACAGAGTGGGGAGCAGAACAGGTGAATCTTCTGAAATACACTGCTAAGGGTAATAGTGTTTGAGACAGGAGAGGTCTGCTGTGCCATGTGGTTCTACTCCCTGGCCGGGGATCCAACTTATGCCACAGTGACTGGTGATAGCTTGATAGTGCTGAGACTTTAACCCCAGCACCACCAGGGACATTCCCACCTTTTCTTTTTAAAATGTAGTTTAATGTGGAATGGAAATTCCCCAGGTAGGCCCACTTTGGTCACTGACACTATTATACTAGGCATGCAAGAACTGGCTTAAGTATCCACCTGCTAGACAGGAGGAAAAGTCCACTGGGATGACCTGGGAATTTGAAAATTAATTGTTGAATCAAGTTTGAGGCCTAGAGAGTTCATCAGTTCAACTTAGTCCCCTATGTTCAGCCTTCAAATATACCTGTGACTAGCACAGCCCTAGGAAGTTCAAGCAACCCCAAAGTTACATTTAATATATATTTTAGTTCCAAGATAATATACATGTCTGGCAAAGATACCAAGCCAGAGGTGATTATTGTAATGCTCTCTTTTTTTAGAGTCTTGGAAACTTCAACAAAATTTTGCCTCCTTTTGGCTGAATGGAAAAAATTTACAAGCCAGGTTGTTTATGAGCATTATTAGATAGTGTCTGGATTGGTCCTATACTTCCAGACTAACAATAGCTGTCTTCCTACCATGGCAACACCTTTCTATTGGATTTTGACTCATTTACTTAAATTGAGAACACAACTTCATAGACAGAACACAATCCATAGACTTAAAATCCCCTGATGGCAAAAAAAATCCTATGATGTAAAGATATGTGCTTGAGAGAAAGATTGCTGTGTATTTCTAAGCCTCTAATGTTATACCTTGCATTTTTTTTTAAGATTTATTTATTTGTACATACAAAACTGGGGTACAGGCCAGAGGCTCAAGGGTGGCGAGAGGCTTCACCAGAGACAGAGTGGGGAACAGAACAGGCAGATCTACGAAGTACAATGCTGAGGGGAGCAATGGGCGGGTCAGAAGGGTCTGCCACGCCATGTGGTCACCTCCAGGGCAGGCGGGAATCGAACTCATGCGGAAGTGGCTTTAGCTTCTCAGTGCTGTGCTTTAACCCGCTGCGTCACCAGGGAGGGCCATATTCTTTTTTTTTTTTAAGATTTATTTATTTGTGCATACAGAACTGGGGTAGAGGTTAGAGGTGCAGGGGTGGTAAGAGGATTCACCAGAGACAGAGTGGGGAGCAGAACAGCCGGATCAACAAAGTACACTGCTGAGGGGAGTAGCGGGCAGGTCAGAAGAGGTCTGCCACACTATGTGGATCACTTCCGGGGTGGGATCTAACTCATGTTGAAGTGGCTTTAGCTTCTTAGTACTGTGCTTGAATCTGCTGTGCCACCAGGGAGGGCCCTTATACCTTGTATTTTATGAATGAAATAAAAAATGGCATTTGGGTTATAGTTTGCAAAAATCTGAAACTTTATTGTTTACAGGATAATATAGCTGAACAACCAGCAAAGTAGAGATAGATTATAATGAAGTGATAGGTTATAATTAAAGGATCCTCCCTTTTTCAAAAAAATAGCTTAATTAACTAAGAAACCACTTGGCTGTATATTGATAGAACTTGATGAAGAAATACATTTGTTCAAGTTGTATAGGAATAGAAGTGTTATCTTTTTTAAGTTGGGTTGCATAGAAACCATATACAAATGCCCTGGTAGGATCCCAAAAAGTCTTTTCATTAAGTTGGTGAAAATTAGAATTTCTTTTTCAGTATATTAACATAAACCTCATTTTAAAAAGAAGAAAAAATATTTAGTTAAGTAACTAGGCCAAATTCAATTTGGAATATCATTTAAAGTAAGAATGGAGTTTACATTTTGATTAACCAAAGTATAGTATATGATTCCTATTATATTGAACTTTATCTTACTTCTACAGAAGGAATATCCTTGAACAAGCAATTTATTAAATTTTTGGCTTCTGTGTAAGCTATTATAAAAGACATGACATCATTTGACTATTAAACATGTACATTATTTTCTAGCCCATGAAAAATTTTATAAAAGTTAATTAACAAAATTTGATAGGGTACTAAAACATGTGGAGATTTAGCTTTATGTATTTATATTTCATTCTCATACCTTAATCAAATTGTAGTTAGTTTTTCAATGACATAATCCTTTAAGTTATAATGGCACAAAATTTGGAATAAGATAGAATAATACTACATCTATGATAAAATATACCTTTTTGCAGTTAGTTGATTTAATAAGTTCCAGGATGCAACTCATTGGAAAGTTGGACTCAGAGATTTTGAAAGTGTAAAGAAAGATTAGCTTATACATTGATGTATCTGCAAATCTGTAATGGGAACATTTAAAATTAATGCTTCTAAATATGCTTTAAAATAAGTGTATGTGCTGATAATCTTATTCTACTTTTTAGGTCCACAATTACTAATTTTCAGGTGTGGAAACACTGTGTATTTGAAAGCAAGGACTCAAAGACCTAGAGCAGGAGTAGAATTGCACAATTGGTTTGTATACCATAGCCATCATTTTCCTAATTAAAAAGACTGCACTACCTGGCCCAGGATCTTTGACTTCATAGCATTGTGGGAGGTAGGCATTAAACTGCTAAATTCTGACACCATCTGTATGACTTAAATCCTGAGAGATATAGTGTCTCTGGTGCCAAGGCCAGAATCAATCTCAGCTGCCAAGTGCTAGAATGAAAGAGGAATGTAAACAGCTTGATGGAGGGGTGGTTCCTGGTGCACCTGTGGTTTTGACAGCTTTTGCTGCTGCTTGAGGAGGAAACAGGTTGCCTGTTTGTTCTTCAAGAGCACTTCTGGCATCCAGGTATTAGCGGGCATGCATTGCCAGCTGTGAAAGATGCTCCTTCCTTGTCACTTCAGAAAAAGATGTTCCTAAAGGAAGATTCCTCTTGCTATTTCCTTCAGGGAGCCTGAGAAAAGGAAGACAAAAAGGATCAAATGCAAAGCCCAGGTTACTAGAGAGGCAGAGGTCTAAAGTAACTTTTATGTCCAAGTCTTCTTGATTTCAAACTTCACAGCGCTACAATAGATGTGAATGATTTAATTGCAATAGTTGTTTAAACAAGATTGAGGAACTCATCCACTAATGGATGAGTTCAAGAAAAGGATAGGAGGATGGTGCATATAAATCTGCTTTGGACTGTCCATATCCTTAAACATTCAGTGTTCCATCCTGGTGAAGAGAAGAAAGACTTTGTTAAAGTATTGTCAAGGTAAAATTAAATTATCAGGTCTTCTTGAAAAATTTTAACTGAAAAAATATGCCTCACAGTCTACCCCTTTGCATGTAATATTTATTCTATGACTAAATTAGACATGGGTATACCTTAAGACAGATGTCAAAAAAAGAAATATGTATTTATTAACAACTAATAGATCTATTGTAGAATTTCAACATTTAAAGTGATGTGGATTCAGTGATAAAATGGGATCAGTAAAACAAAGATTCTAAGATAGACTCAAGAGTCTAAGACAATGCCATGATAAAAAGAGCTTTTAAAATCAACCTGAAAGAGGCAGATTATCCAATAAACTGTAAAATAGTTGGCTAGATATTAGAGAGAAAGGCATGCTGGGTCTCTCTTTTTATTAAAGACCTATTTTAGATAAAATTAATGAAGGATGAAAGACTTAAAGTAAAATTTTAAAAGTATCACAAAACATTTAAGAGTAATTTTAATAATCTTTGAGTAAAAAAATTGTTTTTAATAACATTATAAAAATTAGAAATAGGGCCTTCCCTGGTGGCACAATGTGTTAAAACTCAACACTACGAATATAGCTCTGGCCAGGGAGGTGACCCACATGGTCAGGCAGACCTCCCCTGTCTCACCAGCTATTCCCCTAAATAGTGTACTTTGTCAGTCTGCCTGATGTGCTCTCCACTCTGCTGCTGGTGAATCCTCTTACTGCCCCTGCTCCTCTAGCTTGTATCCTAGTTCTGTATGCATAAATAAACAGAACTTTAAAAAATTAGAAACAAGGAATGACTTAATCTGTAATCATATAAACCTTTAAAATTAGTAAAACATTCACATCCTTAATGTTTGAAAATTCTTACTAATAGATACGGATAAAAGAGTAATCTCAGTAGAAAAATTGGTAAAAATTTATATTAGACAATAGACAAATGATGAACCATGAATTAAAGAAAGCACTAGCAAGAGGAGATTAAACAGGGAAGGTATATAAAAGGAGAAAAGAAAGAAATTACCACTGCGCTTAACAAGTTGGACAAAAATTTGTAGAATGGGTTATTCTTTTGCACTAATATACAGCATATCCCAATGTTAATTGTGCATAGATTTGACCTCACAATTTCAGTTCTTGGAGTTATTCTTGCTGCTATTATAGCTATAAAAATATTCACAGCAGAATGCTCTCTAATAGGGATTATAATGAAGAAAACAGCCTAAATATTCATCAAGGTGTTATTTCATTGAATGATGGCTTATGTTATAATTGGATTTTAAAGTTACATTGAAATAATGATGTAGAATTAACTTATTTGAAACTATACTTGATCCTACTGTTGATTGGAAAAATGAGGATGTTAAACATATAGGTTATTTTTCTAGGTATGTATTTTTATGTATGTCTGTTAATACAGCATATTGCATATACTAGATATGCATACACATCTAAGAGTCATTACAAAATAATGCAAATAATTATAACTTCTAGGTGGTGGCATTTGAACTAAACCATCATATGTTTGTATATTCCTTATATTATGCCCCTTTTTTTTTCTGTTTTTCATTGTTACAAAATGAATGTTATTTTAAAAAATGCATTTTACCAATTTTAATTTTGATTTGCCATTTTTGAATTGTTTTAGTAATATGCACTTTTCCTTAATTGACTTCCATTCATATCTATCCTAACAACATTTTAAAAACATTTCATATGGAATCATATTGCCTGAAGAATTAGTCTAAGAAAGTTCCATGCCCTTATCTTCCTGTATTTACCCGTTGATCACTTTTGACGTGTTTGGCATTTTGTTTAATCTATAATTCAAATTTGCTCAGCATATCTCATAAGATTTGATGACCTAGTTTATAATTACTTTCATTATTGTAAAATCTTGAAATTTGTTAGGTCAATAAATAGGGTTATAAATAAATGATTTTCAACCTCCTCTTTGCAACAGCTCCAAATGCTTCCATTTAGTTTTGAACACATCTCAATATATCCACAAAAAGCTTCTAAACAAAATTAAGTTTAATTCACTCTAAAGGAAAGCACTTCTACAGACCATTTTAAGGAAGAGGGGGGAGCCAATTGAAATAAATTATCAGACACTCATTTTATACACTTGAGTGCCACTAATTACAATCAGTCTCATCTATTCATTAAAACTAGTCCGGCAAGCTTTGGATAAACTTTGTCAGCAGTTAGTCACTGCTTGTATATGAAAATTTTATGAGAACATTTCTTTAAATATGTGATATATTTTGGATTTTTTTTTCACTTATTTAAGACATTTTTAAGGCACACCCAAAGAAGTTTTACAAATTACTAACTTTTGTGCACTTATTCCTATTTATGTCTAGTCTCTTAAACATTTTCAACACTCTCTTCTCAGTACTGCCTTTAAATTCTTGGCTGTTTCAAATTATCACATAGGCGTCTAGAGTAAACTATAAGTACTAGGAAAATCACTCCATTGTTCTTGCATGTTGTTTGATTTGGTGTAATTTATTTTTATTGAATGGTTCCAGGGAGGTGTCATCTATGCTATCATGTTCTCTAGTCTCTTACTGGACCTGTGATGGAAAAATCAAATTGAATTGGGCTTAACACTTGTAAAGCCACTACACTATGCTCCTTATTTTTCTTTCCTACATTGATAATAGAAAATCATGCACTGATTCTGTGTTGTTTTGTTTTATTGCTCTTGTCATTACTCCCCTATAAACTTAGTGTACAATATTCCAAGCAGAGCAGATACTGTCTTTGCTTAAGTATGCTTTGTCCAAGCACATCAGGACTGTGTGACCTGATAGACAGATATTTTTCTATGTATAACCTGCTTGTCATAACAAGGCTGCTGTTCCAGAAACTTCCTGCATGATTTCCAACCAGAGAGCCATGTGTCTCTACCACCTTATATAATAGTCGAACCCCCCAACCCATTCCTTTCTCAGTTTTCAATAGCTATATTTTTGTTAGAAGATAAACTAAGTAGATATGTTCGTGCAAAACTTTAACTAATAAGACAAAGATAGTTTTTGTCTGTTTATACTTCAATCTCTAATATCTAGTGCTAGTGGCTGGCATATTATGGCAGCTTCTAAGTATCTGTTCACTGAATGGACTTTATTTATTGATTTAATAAAGATAGACTAAGAGTGTAATATGCTCTCTTCAGTTAAATTTTATATAGTGAAGATAACAAATGTGACAGAAGACCTTTCTAGAATCATGGCTGTATGGTATTTACCAGCAGCAACATTGTAAGTTTTAAAACTTTAGGATTCTTTGGGAATTCTTTGTCAACTTAGCAATTAATTTAGATCTACTGTACTTAATTTCTGAGAAACCTGCAAAAGCCTATTAGCTGGTATTTATAAACCAGCTGATACTAACTTAGGAGAGCTGGTTGGAATAAATCAGCCTATATCAGCTAGATATGCTGCCCTGGCATATGTCCAAATAGAAACAGACTATTTCCAAGTTTCAAAAAAGGTAATTAAATTCAGCTTAAAATGCATCTAAAAGCCATTGTCTGATCTACTGGCCCATGGAAATAAATAATTACATATTGTATTAATAGAGTATCTATTTACCTGGGGTTCAAAGCAGATCTTCAAAATAGTTTCATGAACTAGAAAGGAGAACAGATGTTTTCTATGTATATTATTTCCTGAAAAAAAAAATACTTTATGGAAAGTCACTGGCAGATCAAAAGGTATCCATTCATCTTTGAGTTACAGTTCTATAATCTCTCTCCCATAGAACATATCACCCAGCAATTTGTCATTGGTAGGGCAGGGATATTGACTTTCTTAAAAAAAAAAAAAAAACAGTTCATTGCACAGATGGTGCCACCCTCTTTCATAACACTCAGAGGATTAGAGGTATAACCACAATGTCTTCTAGCAAATGTCAAGACTGTTTCTTTTAAAATGAAAGCAAAATTCAAACTTGCCTCCTTTCTCCCTGACCAGCCCTCCTTCACCCTCTGCTCCCTCCATCATCACACACAATCACAGTAGAGGACATAACATGAATACAGTATTTTTGACCTCTGAATCTTTCCTTAGATCAGAGATTGCAATTTTGTTCTTTTATGTTAATATACTTGTTACTGTTAGGTCTTCTGTTGACCTTCAACTTGCAATCTTAGTTGCCTACCTGGACTCATAATTACTTTTTCCTGCATAATTCTAATTATCAACGTTTACTTTTTTTTTCTTTCTAAAATTAGATGTTTAAACAGCTAAACTATGTATCTATCAATACTTGTTAGAGGAGATTCTTGAGGACTTTGCATGTAATAATCTAGGGCATCCTTTTTCCTCTGCATGTGGGTGACCCTGCCCTGTTGTCTGACTGACCAGCTATTCTCCTTAAGTATTCTTGGCTTCATTCATCTTAGAATTCAGTTAAATAGTTAACCCAGAACCTAATATGACTCTTTAAATGTGTAGGAACATTGCTTGCCTCTGCACCTGCTCACACTATAAATGTAACCAAAGAGATTAAGCTTTTGCTATCAGGAGACAAGAGGTGGAAGGTTAGGACCTACTGGAATATAATAAATATAGAATTATGTTCAAGAATGTAGCCCCTCAAAATCTAAGTTTAAACATCTAAGATAATGCAGACAAATTGTTCAATGTCATATTATTTTTGTCCCTGATTTGTTGCTCATTTCAAAACAATGTATCTTATATTCTAAGGAATACAGTCCTAATTATGCATCACAACTTATTTAAAAAATCCATTATCCATAGCATTCACTTTTGTGTACACTTTGAATTTCAACAATGTGCATATATTATCTTTATTATATTAAACTTAATTTTTAAAAATGCAGTAGGGAAACAGAATAAATAGGTGAAAAAGAATAAATTGAATAATTATTAAATAAATTTATGCATTAGAGCACTTTCATTTAAAAAAGTCATACTATGAAACCATAAAACTTAGCAGAGTTGAACTTCTCAGATAATTTCATCTAGACCATGGGAAGCCAAGGAAGAAGGTGATGATAAATTAATATAAGCAAAATCTTCCATTCACTTATATGGATACATGCCATAATATTGGTGTGAATATATAGTGATTATGTACTTTTCTTTCCCCTTTATTTTCTAACAAGAGGAAAGGGAATTTTATTCAATTTGCACAAACCTAAACGGTCCAAAATAAAGAACAAATCATTATGAATTCCAGGTGTCTCAATCACTTGGAAATGGCGATTTGATTCTGTTAACTGACTAATTCAATTAAGAGGAGACTAGCAAGAATCATCTTAGGAGAGCTTCTGAGCTCTTTACTTAAAAACTACGGTGTAACCTCAGGGTTTTGCTGAAGTGGGTATTGTAGATAGAGAAGTCTTGGATAATTTTCTGCAATTATACTTTGCTAAATGAGCAGGACTGCAGTTCAGGTAGGAAATGTCTATGAATTCCTGGTGTATTGGAAGAAGCCTTCGGCCATTTGGGTGTTTTATGTAAATGTAATTCCTTCTGGAGCTTGAAGAACTGATCTAAACTGAGGAACAATCTGAAAAAAAAAGAATAGAAAATCCCTGGCAGCCTCTAGAAGCCATCCTGTTTTATCTCCAGACTAGTTCAAATTGTTATGCTCTGTTCCTTTCTCACTCAAGCATTTGCTTTAAAAATACTTTCTTAGAAACAATTGTTGAGATTTCAGCATGTGACAGGACCTCCCTTAAAAGGTGTTTATGAATTAACTTGTTCAGTGTTCATAATGATGAGACAAAAGTCTTTACCACTTGTTTATTTTCATCCAATTAGAAGAACTATAGGACCTCCCTAATGAATGAGGGTTTAAGTCTCGGTGCTATCACTGCTATGCCCTGAGTTCGAAACCTGGACATAGAACTAACACACATGTCATAACAGACCTCTTCTATCTCACTGGCTGTTCTCCTTAGCAGTGCATTTCAGGAAATCTGCTTGTTCTACTCCCCATTCTGTCTCTAGTAAATTCAGTCACCCACCCATACCTTTGGCCTACAACTTAGCTCTTCTAAGCAAAAAGAAAACAAACAAACAAACAAACAAACAAAAACAACTTATACCCTGACATGTGCTTTTAAAATAGATATTATATAATTCACTTTGCATTTTGTTCATCAAACCAAATTAGAAATCAGTTACATTAGAGTGTATGTCTACAAGGTTTGATTCTGCTGGAAAAGATTTTGTTACTTGTGAACTCTGCCAACCATTGATAATGGTGAGAGTAGCCATTTCTCTACTATTTTTGGCCTCTTTCATATTTCTCAGCTTATATATGGCCATTGGGTATCTTACTGAAGCTCACATATCTGGCACTCTAAAGTTTTAGTTGTAATTCAGATTTTTTTTAAAGATTTATTATTTATTTATGCATACAGAACTGGGGTACAGGCCAGAGGTGCAGGGGCAGCGAGAAGCTTCACCAGAGACAGAGTGGGGAGCAGAACAGGCA
>NW_004567104.1:36123241-36158984 GCF_000260355.1 Condylura cristata
AGAAAAAGGGAACGACAAAGATTAAGTGGCCTTATTCAATAAGGCTCAAGAAACCAGTTAACATTGCTTTGGAACACTTGAATGAAATGAATTTCTTTTCCAAGAAATTGGACATCTCACTACTTGGTTGTGAATAAATACTGTAACTCCCTATATCTAATGAAAGGTCTGGGCAATTGCTGTTCTTTGGTGATATGAATATTCTTGGTGGTTTTCAAGGGCCTGAACATGCCACATATTCCTGTATCAATTTTCAAGTACTTCATGTTCAAGTGTTAATTTTGCTTACTAATTTCAGCAAGCAAATTGCTATTTCTATATTAAAACAAATATAGCTATCTTATATAGAGAAGAAAAGCACATATTGATAGTAAAGAAACACATGGATTCAAATAGATCACTATCCCTACAGCAGATGCTCATCTGATCACCCTCAGTCCCAAGAGTATGAACATCCGTCCTTTTGGCTACTTTGAAGGAAAAGCCTGAGAGGCTGTGTGTTTCTGGGTATGTGAAACGTTTATTGATGTGGTTTACAATATAAGTAAATTTAAAGATTGCCTTTAATCATCAGATGTAGTTGTACATACTATAAAAACCTTTATTTTAGAGTCAAAGAGAACCATATATAAATGATAGGCTTATCACTTACTAACTTTATAGACTAGGCACATGGCTTTATTTTGCAGAAACTGTTTCTTAATTTAGGAAGAAGTGACTATAACTTGGTACAGTTGTCATGAGGATTAAACTAGATATCTTAGGCACAGTGCCTTACTCACTGATTGATTGCAAAATGGTATCAGCAACATTTTGTTAGATGTGTCTTTAATGAGTTAACATTTTTTTTTCCATCTATAGTAATACTATTCATATTCACCATAAAACTTATACATATATACCTCCCCATCGTTGAAGTCATACATGCAATGTTGGAAGAAATTTAGAAACAATCAAATAGAACCATTTCACAGTAAAGACTTCTGTGATCCATAAAGTTTGCATGGGTTGTCTAGTTATTGACAATGATCCCCTAACCCTTCCTTACTAGAAGCTATTATGAACCAATACTGTGTTGAGCACTTGGGTTGCCACTAGGCTAGAAATCTCTCTAACTTCAGAAAGTTCATAGGTTAGTAAAGAAGAAAGAAGACAACCTAAAAATGATATCATCTCAAACTAAGTGCTGACAAAAGCATGTGGCCCTGGGGGTCATTTAGGGGTGTTACTTTCTCATTCCCCATAAGGAATTGGTGTCCAGCTCTTTTCAGATACAGGCTGTACCTGACTTTTCTCTGGGTTCATAGCTTTTCGGATGACATCTAGTTCGTCTTCATGGTGGCAGTTTCTCAAGAATCCATTGACTAGTGAATTGTACTAGTTATTGCCATTCATGTAGAAAACCTCTCTCTTGCTCCCAGAGAGACAGAGTGTGGAAATGCCCTCTCTCACTCTGGCTCTGTTTCTGAGTATGTGTTGGATGGGCATGCTCTAGTAAGAACAATGATTGAAGTTACAGAGTTGCATCAGTAAAAAAAGTTTGAGCATGCATGATATCTAAATCAATATCAAGATTGAAGTCATTTCTCAAAAGACTGAGGGTAGAATGACCCATGGAAAAAGGAGATTAAAAATAATAATAAAAAAGTATGGGGACAACAATATGTAATCAGTCATTTTACAAGAGAAAAATGTACCTTGAATAAATCAAAAACATTGGATAAAGATTACATATGAAAGGTAAGAGTCTTAATTTTGACTTATTCATGTTGAAAACATATATTGAGCTTATTCAGTTTTTATCAGTTTTGTTTTTATTTACTAGTTAATTATAGCATGGCTAGTTACTCAGACGTTAGGCTACATTAGTGATCAAAGCCATTCCCCTATTTATTTCAGTGTGATACCTGTTGCACTATTTAGGTTGTGTCTAACATCAGTGACTATGAAAAATCTGGTAAACAAGATCCGGTCCATCAAGTCTCTCGGCTGTGTATACAAAGGCAGTAGCAGGGACCTTAGATCCATGTCAGTTGTAACACTGACTCACAGAGAAAGACTTGTTGCGACAGAGTGTGGAAATGCCCTTTGAGCTTTTTTTATGTGTAAGCTATGGAAGTAACCGATATCACTGAAATGGATGGATAATGGCACAGAAGACAATCATCCATTTTCACAAGGGTGATATGACTTTCTTCTCAGTTTTCAAGGATCCTCAATTAAAGATACTCCAGAATGATTCTAGAATATGATCAAAGTATGGTCACAGTTTGCCTTTGCTTACCATCATTCTGCTCCACATATGATCCACTGCCATATTTTCATCTTCGTTGACAAAAGGGAATTGGCCTAAGTCTCATCAGGAATAGGCAGATCCCTGTATCTGCTGCAAGGATGAAGAATCAGAAAGGCTCATATTGTATTAGAGCCTTTGAAGATGCATCTTATGATCTATTTTCTCATTCTAAGTTTGTCATAAATGGCTCTTTGTTCATAGATTTTTAAAAATCCTATTAGAGCCGCTTAGAGTTTTGAAAAAGTTATTTGTAATAGACACAATTTCTGGTGTAATTTGTTTCTTATATGGGAAAATTATTATTTTAGTTTTCTCTCCTAATTCCTCAAACTTTGCTAAGTCTCCTCTATTTATGTTTTCAATATTCCTCATATTTTTTCTTTATGACACATATAATTTTTACTTTTATAGTTTTATAAATATTTGCTTTCCTTTTCCTCAGATCATAAGTTTCACAAAAGCAGAACACATGTCTCCTTTATTCACTTTACACCATCAGTTTTCTCCCACTGCCTGGCACTCAGAAGATATGCTGCAAGTTCTAGAATGATTGGAAGAATAAATGGGAAAAAGTGTGTCTACTTTGTGTAAAGGACTATACTAAATATTGAAATAGTATCAATATATTCAGATGACAGTAAGACATGTGATCTGCCTTCAGAAAGTTTACAGCCTTCATTGGAAAGACAGAAGGAGGGGAATCCACATAACTCACTATAATTTGTGACTTAAGTGACATGTGATGAATTATTCTTAATATGTAGCTATATTGGAGAAGATATTATGTATTTACAAAAGATTTTGCAGTAGGAAACTATACATTCCAAGTTTGAATTTTGTACACAATTTAAGTTGGGAAATGTTCATTGCTTAGGTATAACTCTGCTATCATGTTCACTGTTATTTCAAGATCGGTACATTAAATATACCCTTAAGCAGAATTCTAATTATCTATAAATTAATATCAAAAATTATTATTTCAGTACAGCCTCAGTATAAGGTAATTATCATATTTAGCCCAACAGTGAATCATAATAAGAGTTAAGTTTCTACATATTTTTAGGAAAATAAAAGTGAGTTGTATTCATTATAGGTTTAAGTGGAAATTATTATATGTAGGGTTCATCTACACTTGTGGAAAGGTTGATTGTTTTGATGCAGAGTGAATTTGGGTTTGGTACTCAGTCCTACTAGATTCTTAGCAAAATTTCTGATCTCTTTGATTTATAATCCTCATCTAAATAAGAGTAAGATGTTTGTTAGGCTTGCCATAGGATGGGATTTTGTATATGCCACAGAAGTTTGACTACTTAGATACTTAATAAATGTTATCGTTGATAACAATGATTATAATTAATTTTAAGCATCTACTATTTTCATAGATCTCCAAATGTATATTGTGGACTAGAAAATCAAACCTGGCTTCTGCTCTTAAAAAAGCTTATAGCCTATTCTTATAAGAGTTTTAGAGTAATTTCCGGGCAGGAAGAGAACAAGCAATCAAGTTGACATGAAGACCAAGGCAATTTAATATAATGTAAAGTGTATGACTGGAATACTTTGGAGATAATTGTGGAGGATTCAGAAAGGCATTCATTTTGCAGGGTGAACTCCCACTAGGGCACCAAGGATCCCTTATATGTGGAGTACTGAAGCTTTCTCATTAGTTAGAGAAGGTCATAAACTATATTAGAAAGATATAAGTATTCAACAGAGAAAGCAAATCATTAAGGTCTGAGGAGAAAGAACAATGTTCTTTGCAGCTGCATATAGAGTACACAGTCTCTCCAAATGTTTTCTGGGAAACTAAACATGAATATCCTATGGGTGTCTAATATTAATCCCACATGTTTTTCTTCTACATTTCCTACTGTCATCCTTGTTCAAAAACCTCCATTTCAGCCAATAGTATCACTCAATCATAATATTCTTTGATTGGAATCTTTAGTATCATTTCAAATTTCTCCTCTCTTATCTAGGTAGTCTGCTCAGCTCTGCATTTCTTTGCACATACTATATATTCTCTGCTTTTATTCCTACAATCCCATTCTTGAAAAGTTCTTCACTACTTATTGGGGCCATTCCAACCATTCCAGCCTAAAATGCCTGGTCCTTGCCACCTTCACTCAGAAATGCTACCCAAATGCACATGGGCTCATGCTAACTATGTTCAAACTTAACTGTGCAGGTATCACATGGTACATCATAAAGGAAAAATATTTTGGTATTTACACCTCAGAGTTCTCCAAAACTCAGTTCTAGATGATCTTTTCTTATTTCTATTTTTTTCCCATCTCTCTTTTGCTTCCTTGGATCTTGATTCTTGTCATACTAATTTGTTCCTCAAGTATATTCTATATCTCTTGCATCTTGTCTTTAGTTTACCAGGACACTCTGTCCAGCTGTTCTGACTACATGTGCTTGCAAGTATCATTTAGTATTCAAGGAACAGTTCAGAATCAACCTTTCAGGAAATGTAATTGATCACCTAGCTCAAATAAATTGATTAGCAGAGCATTATTACTTGATCATCTGCTGAGTAATTTGAAATATGCATGATTCCATGCCTACATTCAGAGCTCCCCATAGGTAAGGGGCAAGTTGTTCTCATCTGCACAGGTCAGCAAGGACCTCTTTCTGGAAACATAATAAAAATGAATTACTAATCAAGTACTGAAAGTATTAAGTCTTTGTTTTATATATGTGATTCCATCATTCATTATTTGATATATTTTCATGTTTGTATAAGTCTTTTTTCCCCAAAACTATTTAACTTTCAAAGTTGTATTTAGAGTCCAGTTTACATTAAGGCTATTGCTATTGAAGTTCAAGCTTCATGTTTCATCTCTACTCTCCTGCAGTGTCTATACCATTTTGTATAGTTGCAAAAGCATATTCTGTAAACTGCAATCATTCAAAAGTTTTTGTTCTTTTTGCACCTAATTTTGTATTCATTTTAACAAATAGAACCCCTAAAACTGTACAATAACTGTATTAGATTCAAACCTTACTATTCTTGAACTTATCCTGTGTAAGGATGGAGGGAGCTCTACTTTGGAAACAGTGGGATGGACTAGATCTGAGCTGAGATGACTTTGTCATAACAGAATGAGACTACAGCCCTTCACTAAGCCTTAGTAAGACCTTATTGCTCAATATGTAGTGTTGTTGGTGTGCCAGCAGGTTTAGATGAGGCAGGACTGGAAAGGCTCATATTGAGTTGGTTACTTTTCCATCTGTGAATATGTTAATATTTGTCATTAATGTGGCTGGGATAAATCTGGAGGTGGCACTTTATGACTTTTCCAAACTGCCTATCATATTAGTATCGTCAAATATAGAGGCACCAATTCCAGCTCGTGGAACTCCTAAGCATTATGGAGGGTTCCAAGAATAGAAAAGACAGATACCATCAAACCCTAACTTGAAAAGTACATCACTATTTTAAAGAAACTAAACAAAACTCTTCGGTTCAATACTATTTTTGAAAATGAATTGGAATTCATTAGCATCTATTTGAACAGCCAATGACCCAACCTGGGCTTTAAAAATGGCCTTTATATAGAGGGAAGCATTTATGTCCCAAGTGTTGACCTTCAGAGACAGCTGGGTACTGAGTTTCCTGGTGAGAGACAAAATACACAATTCCCATATCACCTTGCAGAGTGATGTCACAGCTGATGGCTTCTTTGGTGTGAAGGAAAGAAACAGTATTTTGTCGTTGTCTCTGGGCTACATTACATCAAGATCTCTTCTGAGGAGCTGGAAAGCATCTATAAAATCACTTCCCAATAACCTATCTCTACCCACCACCTTTGAAATTTTCACAACATATTTCAGTCTATCAGGACTAGTAAGGGTTTTTACCAGTCTCAAAAGCCATCTAAGAAATTATACATTTCCACTAGTACTCTTGATTTAAAGACCACAGTGGCAGAGATTTTAATAAATACTCAAAAAAACTACACACACACCCCAAAAAAACAAACAAACAAACAAACAAAAACCACAAACCTACATATATAAGGCCTTGGCAGTGCTAGCTCAAGGTTCCAAGCTCTGTCATAGTTTTAGCAGCTGCTAGCCTAAGATTTAGAAAAAAAAAAAAAGTAAGACTCAATCCTTTAGTTTTCTTGGTTTCCACTTGAATCTTGAATTGCATAAAATACATAGTATTTTATGTGGCAAAAAAATAAGTGTGTGTATATATATTATGCAAATAAGTAAATCACTAACAACTAAATTTTCCATGTAAAATATGCTAAATTCTTGTTATTTTCCTCTCTTCCCCTACTTTACTTTTGAGTTAGGCAACTCAAGCAACTTTAGACAATTTTTTACTCTAAACCTATTTGAAACATAATGCTTTTTGATTGCAAGGAACCAGAGAAAGATATAAGATTAACTTTGAATAAAGAAACAGTATTATGGCATTCTGGTACTTAATATATTCAGCAGAGATCTGTGGTTTACCACCTGAGAGTTATAAGTAGTAAACATAATTCAGTCTCAGTGAGACAAAAAATGTTAAAGTATAGTGCTCCTGAGAGACTTGGTACACAATCTGGCAAGTGACCATTTCATTGTTACAGCCCCAGATGGAAAGCAGTGGATGTACGTACGGGGTGTGAAGTCAGCATTCTCCTGCTGTTAGCACAGAGGGAAAGCAAGATTAACACTATTCTTCTGCTGTTACTGCTCTAGAGGGGGATTGTAAGAAACATCCACTTATAACCTTATTACCCCAAAGAGGGTTTTCAAAGTAACAACTAACCATTCCATTTCTATAGTACCACCAGGTTCTTTCTAGCCACTGACCATTATACTGGACATTGTTCAAGAGTTTATTGACTTAATTAAGATATTCAGTTATTTTTCCCAGCCTGGTGAAGAAAGCCGACTTTCCAGAATTGGAAACCAAAGGTGCCTCTCAGCTTGTAGGGTTAATGCATTACCTTAACAAAGTAAAAGACAACAGTAGAACCTGATGATGTTTCACAGTGATATTTTACAATTAAACAGCAGGCCATGCTACCACACTTTCAGCTTTCATGAGCACTCTACAGATAACTGTATCATGTCCTGATGTTGCCATTGTACATGTTAAAAACAACTGAGGCTCAGAGAATTTTAGAAACTTGTCAACTAATGATCATATAACATGGAGTGGAAAAAGAATTAGGTCTCCTGTCTTTTAATTAATTAGAAATTATTATACTGTCTTTTAATATCTTATTTCCTGGTCATAAAGTAAATCTCCTTTTAGACGGCTATTGTCTGTGTTTGCTGGATCAGAATAAGCCAACACCACTTCAGGATAAACAATGAAAATGCAGCTTACAAGCCAAAACTTAAGGGAAAAACATTTTCCTGTCTAACAGAGATTCCTAAATAGTTGCACATATAGTGAACTACTTATTCTAAGGTGGGACAATTTCAGAATTAATAAGAAAAGTACCTTCTCTAGAATATCAAATCAGGTCTAAGTATAGTATCACTTTATACCTGTGTCATATTTTACAATATTTGGCTCTAGTTCTGTCAATTTTTCTGATAAACTCTGCACTAGATTTTGTAATTATGAAAGACTAATAAACAGATGTCTTACAGAGCCTTCTGTGGACACACTCTACAATTAAAGTCTCCAAGTCAACCCACTTGTAAAACAATTAAGAATTTTCCTTCCATTGAATGGAGGTATATGATATACATTTAGGGCCAATGGTGAGCTTCCATGAGCACCAGATAAGCCATTTCCTACCCTTTAATTTCATGAAAATTTAGACACAGCCTGATAGTGGAATGTAATTTTAAAATTTATCTTGGTAATTAATAAACTGAACAAAATATAGATAATAGAATCGCCGCATATTCTATGAAAACTAAGCAAATTGTACTTCACTGTGGTCGTACATTATGAGAATAGCTTGTTTCTTACATAAATGAACAAGAATTTTATTTTACTCTATTAAAGAATAAGGAATAACATTTAGAAATTACAATAATGAGACTCATCTAGTATTTTCGCAAGGAACCTCAAATCACCCAGCTGATCAATCTGTGTTTGCCCTCTGTCTTATGCATGAGGCAGAAAAATTGGAATAACTCTTTTTTTTTAATAACTCTTAATAGTTTTGTTTGAAGTGATCCTTGCTTAGTATGTAAGTAAGATCACCGACTCTTGTACATGTAAGACACATAGAAAAATCTATCTTTTTTGTTCTGTTGTCCTCCCCCCCCCCCAACACACTGGATACTTGGTACATGATCTTACATTAAAATCTTCCATTTGTGACTATGGTGGAAGACTGTGGGTGCTTTGGTTGTGGGTGTGATGTGGCAACATACAGATGAAGAGATGTAAACCCAATCCTCAAAATATCTTACAGTTTTGAAAACTGTTACCACATTAACATAAATACTATATAAATAAAATAAAATTCAAATCTTTTACTTGTATCTCCAGTTTTCAACAATTGGAAAGTTGGGGAGCAGGGGGATGGGGAAATGCAGAATTATAGTCCTCTAGGAAAGCAATAGCTTTGGACCACTGTGTCTTTTTTGTCAGTTGATGTAACTTTTTATGTGACACTCTAAAGCACCTCCTTGGTAATGACATCCACATTCCTGTCTATGCTGTCAACCTCAATGTGTGTGGCTCTGTTCTACCTTGTGCAATCATCCTCTTATATCTGCAGTCCTGTCTCTGCTATCTGACTGTATGTGCTATCACATACATAAAATTTGACCTGGAATTAGCAGAGATTAACATTTCTTCTTCACTCATTTCCTTTTGGGCCCACTGAGAAGACCATCAACTATGCTTACTCTGCTGCATTTTATTAATAAGTTTCACCTTAAAATTATGTCCTTATTTTACCATAGAGAAAATATTATATTCCACTATCTTCTTGAAGGTATATGTTCCCTCTGCAGAGGGCAGGATTGGACTTTGAGCGTGTGCATGTTAAATAATGGCTGGGGGTGAGTGGGGGTGGGGCATCTGTCAAGGGAACAGATCAATCGATCAATTGAAATGTCATTTCTCTATTTGCTGTAGGATGTTGCCATGTCTCTTTTCTGCCTCTCTCTTTTTTTTTATACTCTTATATTTTGATTTAGATATAAAAGCTGAGATGTAATTTAAACTGACAGCAGAATCAAACAGTGTGACCTTGCCAGGATTGTTTGAGGCCTTCAGCACAATCCACTGGGGGTAAAGCATGGGCAGAGGGAGGGGTGTGTGTGAGCCAATGAGAGAGAAGAGAGCCAGCCTCTCCAGATGGCCCGGCTGCTCACGTGTTCCAGGAGGGCTGGCTCCGGTCTGGATGTTTTCAAACTTGTCTGACAGGAGAATAAAAACTGAAGTGAGAAGAGAAAAGAAAATAGAGCAGGAGCAAATGACAAAGATATGGGCAACAGAGTGCTGTTGATAATAGAAAAATCTCAGCTGTGTCTAGGTCAGAAGTTGAATGGTATTTAATGTTTCAGAACTTAGTGGTGTCCAAATAGGGAGAAATAGTCAGTGTCCACTATGGTAATAGATTAACCAGCAAAACACTGCCTTGCCAGATGACAGATACTGAGCTGGAAGGAGGGCACTTAAGACTTATGCTCATCATGGACTCCCGAAAACTGATTAGCAGTAACTGCAATTTATGTTTCAAGAGGATTGATAGTTCACCTAATAGTTGTGTTTGAGATGACTACAAAATACATAGAATAGTGCTTCTGACCTTTTTAAAAATAACTCCAAATTCCAGCATTTTATTTGGTGGCCTTGATAACCTTTGTCACACCCAGCATACATGTGTCTACTCTAGAATGCCTCTCTCCAGGGTGAGTAGGTTGGAAAAACAAATCAGCAGGTATTTGCATTGAGGAATCCACTTTGGCCAGGCCCTAGGTAGCCTGTTGAATCACTTGCTCCAGAATAGAGAGCACCTTTCCTTACCCTGGAAAATAATGTGAAAATCTGACTAAATGCCTTTCAGTAGAAATTACATCCCTCAAATGGAAAGTATTAAAGTACAGGGTAGTGAAATACCTCTCAGCAGAAACAGCAATAGAAAGCTGAAAAAGAATTAGAAATGAGCCTGTCATGGAAGAAAGGTCTAGAATGTATTGTGGCCTCACTAGATTTGTTACTGGACATGAGAGCAATAAAGGTAATAGCAACACAAACCACAAAAACAGCTAATACTTAACGAGTGCTTGCTTTGTGCCTGGCATTGCTTTATGTGCTCCGTGTGGCATTTCATTTAACCTTCTCAGCAATACTGTCAGACGGTTGCTTTGAAGGTGGCAGAGTTGACACCGGACCAGGTGGTTTGGCTCTTTATCGCTTTATCATGGAAGAGACCATCCCCTGTCAACTAGCTCATACCCTTTATAGCTCTGACTTTGACTTTGAAGGTAACATAGACATTATTCTGGTCCTTTGAAAAACATAAATACAAAGAAAGACTAAAACTTGACATGCAAGCACATGAAAAGATGCTTACCCCAGTTTTTCTTTAGAATAAGATGAAATATGAATTATTAAGATCCCTCAAAAATAATTGAAAATAATAGACTTGTGACCTAAATGATGCTTGCTGGCAGTCATAATATGAAAAGAGAATGATGCCAAGAATCCACAAAGGAGGGTTAAAATTGAGTTGAGTCTTAAGGACAACATAGGCCTTGGAGCGGGAGCAAGGGGTTATATTGTAAGCAGCAGATACACAGTGAACACTGATGTGAGAGGAACCTGTTAGGGCTCAGGGCCAGGGGGTGTTGGGAGGTGAAACAAGGGCTGGTGGAGAGTCAGTTTAGGAAAGCTGCAGGCTGCCTTAGGGAACAGGTGACTTGATGTGGGAGCGAAGGTCTTGTAGCTTTCTAAGCAAATGTGTTACTCAGATGGTAAATAGAGTCACAAGAGAATTTCATCATAGCTGAGCTGCTGGAGAGGAGATTTGAGGGGCAAATTTGAATGATGCCGTGGCTGCTCTTTTCAGTCTTTTGGTAGAAGGGAAGACTGATGACTTTGGACTGTTTGGCTGATAAGACAGAAAAGGGTGGGATCCATTATGAACCTAAATTCTCTCTTCTGTTCATCCTACTTTGTTGCTCCATAATTCGGTGACTTTGCATACTAACTTGTATCTTAAAATCTGATAGGAACTCCATGGGGTTACAGAAATTCAGCATCCTCAGCCCCTAAAATTTGGCAGCCCTCAGTTCATGGCCAAGCAACACACCTAACTACCTTTAATTTAGTGTGATAGATGAAGCATTTTGTCTCTAAGCTCTACAACTTCTGGCTCCATTGTCCAAGTCTGCCATAATATGCCATTCGGACTGTGAATTCCTAGTCTTGTATATTATCATGACTACTACTCACCCTTTCTTTTATTACCATCTCTCCAAAGTTTATCTCTCTTGAGTGATTAAGGACTAAGAAGGACTTAAATCTTCACATTAGTTGTTTAGTCATCTCTGTAGAATCATGTGGCATGAAATATGGAGAGGAGACTATTAGTAGCAAATTGATGCAAAATATTGTCTAAATAGTAGTAGAGTATACCACCTACTCTATACTTGCGGCTAAAGTAACCTCTAAATAGCAGCATAAAGTCTGTAAGATGCAGCTTTAACATCTGAACACTCAGCTTTTGCAGTGAAAGGCAGATGCCAATAGAGCTGTGTTGCACACAGCAGAAATAAATCTTGCCTTGCCTCTTTAACAGTCAGTTTGCATGTCTGAGAGATAATATATGGGCTTCCCCTGCTCATAGCTCCAGAAGTGGGACTGGGAGGAGGTCCAGGGTTGAAAGGTGCTAGTTTCAGGCTTGTAAACACACCTTTCAGTCGAAAAGAGCTATCATGTGTATAGCACACCCCTCCCCAATCCTGCAAGCTGAGCCTCATCCGTCAGCCAACTGGAATTAACACATCATTTCACTCCACCTAGTTTCCTTGACTTGGCAGTTTTTCTGATGGCCTGGTGATCATAGACCATATTCTGTCTTTTGCTGATACAGGGACCTGGGCAATGAGAAAATTGAAAAAGCAGAAGGCTGTTCTAGAGAACCCAGAACAGAGCTATCCCTGATGTCAGATTTTTTGTTGTGAAAGCAGGAAATGAGTATCTCTCTCCCTGTTCCTCATCTGATTTCCTTGCATTTTGCCTCTCCAGCTCCTCTAGTTCTGACTCCTTAACCTTGTTCAACCGAGGCAGGCCTTTTTCTACACCTGTGTGCCCACAGGTAGCCTGGGGACCTTCCTGTATAGTGTCGCTGTACAGTTTCTATTTGAAGAAAAAACAAAAACAGTCCCTATGGTCAACTTCAACAACACATTCTACAGAGGACAGGGTCCTTGGAAAGACATATTTCCTCAATTTCAACTCTTTAGAAACCTTTTCTAATGACTTGACTTTGTCACCAAGGGTTTTCCTTGCCTAATCCTTTTAGAAATTCTTAGAAGTGAAGAAGAAATATGCCAATTGTGAACAAACCTTTAAACATTTTTAAAAAATAATTTTCTAATGAGGTAACAGTTGTGTATGACATTATAGAAGATTTGCGTACTCAACATTATAATTCTACAGCTGTAAACTCCACATCATGGTCACCTCCAAAATTTTAAATACACAGCTGTCTTCATTAACTCCTTCTACTATCTGCTGTGTTTTCCTTACATTAGCAAATATTCATCAATAGTTATAGCAGAAAAGAAAAAATATTGTTTTAATTTTAAAGTTTTGTTTTTGTTTTTGTTTTTGGCTTCTCTGATGCCTATGAGTTAAGTTTTAGTCAGTGTTCTTACCTCTACTGCCTGAGTTCAATCCCTAGCCAGAGATCCAACCCATAATCATGCACAGACCTCCTATCTCACCAATTCCACCCTTCATTAGTGTATTTCAGTAAATTTGCCTGTTCTTCCTTCCACATTGACTCTGGGGAATCTTCTCATGCTTTCCCCCCATCTCTGGCCTCCACCACAGTTCTTCTACACAAAAATTAAAAAAAAAAATCAAGTTTACTTACAGTCCCACCAAAACTTATTTTTGACTTGTGGGACACTGGCCATTCTCAAAGGTGGGAAGTGATACCTTATGTTCAAAGGTGTGAAATGGCATCTCATCATGGTGGTGTGCTGCGAGGCGGGATGGGCAGGTCCAGTCCCTGTGTGAATAGTTTGAAAGCCCTCAAAATATTAAAAATAAATCTACCATATGATTCCACTCCTAGGCATCTACCCAGGAATGCAAAAATCACCATTTTGAAAAGCTAGTGCACTCTTACGTTCATCACTGCATTATTTACAATAGCTAAGTTATAAAAACAACCTAAGCAAAGTGAATTAAGATGTGTGATATATACACAATGGAATACTACTCAGTTATAACAAAAATATGAAATCTTGACATTTGAGATCACTTGGATGAAGCTAAGGGGATTATACTAAGCAAAATAAGTCAGAGGGAGAAGACAAATACTGGATGATTTCATTGTTATTTGAAACATATAGAAATAAAATGAAAAGGAATAGACAAAACTAAATCAAAACAAACCCTGGAAATATGACTACAGAACTGAGATGATCAGAGAGGAAATGTGGAGTAAGAGAGGGAGGGCACCCAGTGAAATATGGTGGAGGATTATGGATGCTTTGGTGGTGGGTGTGCTGGGGTGACAGACATCCGAAGAAGTGAGTCTATACCCAGCAATAGTATAGTTAACAAGGCAAATGATGTTTTGTATATTTGTGTATTTTGGTGTCTAGTACAATCAAAATATAAGTGAATTCTTTTTAACCATACACTTTTCTAATACTTGTGGAGTAATGCAAGGAAAGTTGGGGAAAGGAATAGGGAAGAAATAACAGGGAAAAAAAAAGTGGTAGGCTTGTCTTTGTCCCAAGCGTCCAGACTGGTTGGCAAGTTGGCTTAAAATCTAATTTCTAGGGCCCTCCCTGGTGGCACAGCAGGTTAAAGCACATCACTAAGAAGCTAAAGCCACTTCCGCATGAGTTCGATTTCCGCCTACCCTGGAGGTGACCACATGGCGTGGCAGACCTCTCCTGACCCACCCGCTGCTTCCCTTAGCACTGTACTTCATGGACCTGCCTGTTCTGCTCCCCGCTCTGTCTCTGGTGAATACTCTCACCCTCCGCATCTCTGGCCTGTATCCCAGTTCTGTATGCATAAATAAATAAATCTTAAAAAAAATCTAATTTCTAGAGCCTATTCAAACACTTTCCTTAGAGCCTGGTCTTCACAGTCTTATGGTCCCTATCTGAAGATGGATTGTAGCTTGGAGGATATGTGTGCATGTTGTGTCCAAGTGTATCCACTTCCTTTCATTTTAGAAACCCAGAAAAACTACATGCTGGATAGGTGGAGGGTGTGCCAGGGTGCATGGTGGAAACCGGATCATAATGATTAGGAATTTTCAGAAATTCTGGTGAGATCATCCTCACTTCCTAAATCTTAGCCACAGGTTATATACAACCATAATTCATGAAGCTACTTAAATATATGTCTCCTCACATTTATGTCTTAGATTAGTGCCACCATGAAAAGCCTGTTTGCAAAGCACATGCCTTAATTAAGTAGATTCTGGTCCTGTAAAAACTTGAGCAGAAAGGTAGAGAGAAGGCCATGTTGTGCTAAAGAAATGAGATTACAATTTTCTTTTGTTGAAAGTGTCATGTTTGGACTTAGGACCTCTGATTTAGAGAAAGAAATCAAAAGATCTCTGAGACACAGGGGTTTTGCAAGGTTACCTGTCTCTTCTTAAATATTTCTCATGCAAAGAGGAAGTCAGGAGCACTAGGCAAGCAGTGCCAGGCTGGCTGCTGCTATGTTTAAGTGATAATTGAAGGCAGCATGGCAACAACTTACCTTTTGCCATATTCAGCCAAAAGTGGTGGTGGCATAATGTAGTGAAGAATGTGAAAGCTAGATTCAAGTTGAAGAGTACAACCCAAGTAATGGTTCTCTTTTCCAGTTAATCCTGACTCTACCAGAGATAAAATTTTGGTGCACCTTCAAAATGACCTTGTTCTGCTTTGGTGAGAAAGAAATGTGCCCCTCAGGATTTGTGTCCATAGAGGCTTGGAGAGATTTTGCTAGCTGCTGAGGGTAGTGTTGAAAAGAAACACAATTATATAAGAAAGGGAGGAAGAAAAGGAAGAGTAGTAAAGTTGAACAATTGCTCCTAAATTTCTTAAAGCTAGAAAAAGGGCAAGGAAGCTAGCTTCGGCCACTTCAGCACAAGTTCGATCCCCCACCAGGGAGGTACCCACATGGCTCAGCATACCCTTCCTGTCTCTCCCGCTGCTCCCCATCAGCAGTGTACTTCATCAATCTGCCTGTTCTGCTCCCCACTCTGTCTCTGGTGAATCCTCTCACCCTCCTCACTGTCCTTTACTTCAATTCTGTGTGAATGAATAAATAAATCTTTAAGAAAAATATAAGAGAAGATTGTCAGCAGAAATAGATGGTAAACTACCTGATTCCAGTCAACATTACACCTGCTCTCTACTTCTTTCACTTCTCTGGTACTTTCCTTCCTAGACTTGTAAATATAGAAGAAATAAAGATCACCCAGAAGATAATATAGAGTAATATATATTTTTAACAGATAAAAACTTGTTCCTGAGAGACTGAACTCAATTGATTTCCACCCTAGTATCTGGGACCATCCCCCTCCCCCAGTCAGCTGTGTCCTTCTTTGTCTTCTCATCCTAGCACCACTCCCTACCACATGCAGGGCTAGGCCTATATTTGTTCCTGTTTCTGCTATATTTGCAGCTTAACTTATGGATGCAAACATGGAGCCTCACTGATTCCTGGCAGAGTTCTGCCTCATGCACTGACGAGCACTCCCTGGCACTGGGCACCTGTCCAATAGCAGGTGCCTTGCTCGGTGAACGTCTGTAGCTGCATCTCAGAGGAGGCAGGTTGAAGCTCCACACTGTCTTCCTGCTGCTTTGAGGTTATGATCTACCACTGGTGCTTCTCTCACCAGGTGAAAGGAAGGGAGACTATGGCTGCCAAGGTTAGCAACAGTAGACATTGGAGGTGGCCACAGAGAGCATCTGCACCAGCTTAAGGATTCTCAGCTTGATGGATTGTTAAGAAGATAAGATGAGGCATTTGAGCTTGTTTACATAGGACTTTTGTCCATGAACCTGAGTGGGTTGACCTTCAGGTCATGATGAAATGTCTGTGTGTCTTCTCAAGTTGAGAGAAAACTAAAAGGTGAGACTCATAGGACCTGAGTTTGCCACAGGAGAGGGCTAGTTGGGATCAGTCATTCTTGTTTGATAACATATGTTTACTTTGGTGCATTGCGCATTCATTTTGATGTGTGAATAACGTGTGCTCATTTTAGTTATAAAGAGCAAATGGAAAGCAATGAAAACAATTCCAAGTTTATTTGAGGCATAATAACTTCAAGTTAGTAAAAGATTATAGACACACAAAGGGAGTGGTAGGACATATAATGAGATATCTGGCCTAGTTATAGGGGTGTAATGGCAACTGGAAACTTGTATTTGATAGAGGTACACTGAAAGAAAATTTTAAAACAATGACATACCTAGGTGGGAATTGACTTCATTGACTAGTGAGTCAATGAAGGTAGTACTTATTAGTGAAGTGATTTAATTGAAGAATTTTTGTAGATTTATTTATTAATGCATACAAGAACTGGGGTGCAGACCCAGAGGTGTGGGGATGAGAGAATTCACCAGAGACAGAGTGGGGAGAAGAACAAGGCAGATCTATTGAAACACACTGCTGAGGGGAATATTGGGTGGGCCAGGAGAGGTTTGCCACACCATGTGGGTTACCTCCCTGGTCAGGAATTGAACTCATGCTGCAGTGGCTGTGGATAGCTCATAGTGCTTTAACATGTTGTGCCATCAGGGAGAGCCATAATTGCAAAAATTTTAAGAATCTGGCAGCATATACATGGTACAATGAAAAGACTAAAAGTAGTAGACAATGGGTTCAAATATAAAAATGTCTGACAATTGTGCTATCATAAGGGATCATACAACCTAGAGTCATAGGAGGATGGATAGATTGATGGATGGAGCAAGCAGAAGAAGGATGAAATACTACATAGAAATTATAAAGCAGCTCGGATGATGAAGTAAGTCACTTTCATATCCAAAAAGATGAAGTCAGTAGGATGCACATGTTAGATATGAGAGAGATCTGAAAGCAACAAATTGTGTCAAAGGGTATAATTTTTTTATTTGATTGGTTCAGAGATTTTTAAATTAAGGAAGGAAATAATGAGCATCGAGGGAGCAAAAAAAAAAAAAAAATTAGAGCATTCCAAGCAATGGGGAAAAAAAAAATCTGCTGATCACATCTTCAGTAAGGGGGTTCAGAAAAGAATGAGTGTAAAAATGGAAGCTACAGTTACAGGCTAATGCTCAAGAATAGTAAGTAAATTATATTCGAGTGATGCACATAAATCCACCCTCCTCAGAATGATATGTGAACTTATTTATTTCAAATCCCATCCCATGTTTTTCTGTTTTTTCATTTACATGCAATACTTATTATCAAATTTTTGATAGAAAATAGGTTTATGTTTTTCTATATCGTATGGTATAGAGAGAGGTTAGAGAATCTCAACTACTTTTCTGCCCCAACAGATTTGCTTTTCTGACCTGGAGAGGCCTGGTTCCTCTCGATCTGTGAGTAGACTCTTCCTTGTAAAACTCACCAGACATTCTCTTGTTTTCACTCTGTTGTTTCCTTCTGCTTTATCTCCTTTTCTTCTTATGTCTTCAAAACTATGTTCTGTTTGTACTTGCATCCTCACCCATCATTTAAGAAGCTGGAAGGTTAACTATCTCTATATAATTGAAATAATGATCCTTTATATTTTTATAGTTTCTATATTTTCCTAAGTGCTAGTGTGTATTTATCTAATACGGCCTTTAGGACAACCTGACTAAGATATGTTAGTAGAATAACGATGCCCATGTCACAGATAGGAAACCAATGGCCTAGTAAAGAATGAGTGCTCATTGATGTGGAAACTCACATTATTCTGAGTTCTCACCCTGTATTCTCATCTTGTGACCACACAATGCACATAATCTCTCCCACAGAAAATCCCACAGGCCTCCGTTCACAAAGTTAAATAGTCCTAAAAAGCACTGACTTAGAGTCACACAGAATGGATAGTTTTAATTCTGCTATGGGATTTTGTAAAGTCTACAGAAATTCTCTTTCTTTTATTTATTATTGAGGTAACATCCGTTTACAATACTTAATAATCTTCAGGAATACAGTCTCACACTTTAATGAATGTGTGTACATATTAAGTCTACCACTGAAGGTCTGGTAAGTTTCATCACCTGTTAAAATGTTGGAAATACCATAGTGTTGCTGCAAAAGTAAACTAAAATTGCTATAGACCACTCAATAAAGGTCAACATTAATAAACTTTACTTAAGTTCTAAATTAATATTTAGATATCCCTTATAAAAGTTTCCTCTAAATTTCACTTTTAGCAGCCTTTGAATGTCCCTTTAGAGTAAGGAGGATTTGCATTTGTGTCAATTAAAGCATCTTTTCAGAGAAAAGTAGTTTATGTACGCTTACAGAAGCTGACATATTAAATTTAGATAAGATAAGAAAGAGTATTATTTATTAACTGTTCCCTAGTAAAACAAGTTTATTTTAGCCTACACGTTGGGTTCTTCATCCCTGCCATGGATGCGTTCCTTGATCATTCTTCCCTTCCCCTTTATGCTATGTCACCTTGTGTGTAGTTCTTGCCTCCTATAAATAGAGAGGACTGTGGGATCTCAAAGCAAACCTTGACAATGGAGAGGGAGGGACAGAAATCTCACTCAAACACAAATACTTCCACTAATTACTGGCATTAACTGTAAAAAAGGAAAGTAGAAAATTACAGGCTAAGAGACCAACTTCTGGCTTGAAATGTTCTGCTATTTCTTCATGGTCACAGCTTGAAGTTCCTTTTCTTCCAGGACAGGATGAATGGGGCAGGAGATTCAATAGGGTTTGGTGCCTTCAAGAAATGCCAAACTCTTAATGTTTCACTGGATACAGGTTATAACTAGAGCATATGCCTACATCACATATGTGCTCCTTTCTTATAAAGAGACCCATAGTGAAGGCAGGAGAAAAGCAGACAGAACTGGGCATACATTCAGAGCTTCAATCAGGAAGTCCTGAGATGTTCTGAGGACATATGTCTATCTCTTGATGCCAGCCAATGAGATACTCATGGGGAGGGGGGGCGAAGCTATTGTATAAGTCACCGACTATTTACAGAATCAATGTGTAATAGGCTTCCAATTCTTTTAGGAGACAAAGAAAGATGAGAAAAGTTGTGAGGGCGAGACAGGAAAGGTAGAGTCCCAAACATGTAAAATTCATGTCAAAGGCTATGGAAGATTTGCTAACGTTAGGGTGTTCCTTTGAAGCAAAGCTCAAAGTTGTGCATATCTACTGGAAGAAACCTGGCAACACTACTCTTCCAGAGGGAGTGCTGAGGATGATGCATGTTCAGGGTGGAATTCCTTCCTGTTTGCTTCAGTAGCTCTTTGTATTAACCGGAAGGGCCTCCTGTGCAGTGAATCTCCATGGGAGCTAGTGTGTCCTTGTGGAATGTTCCCTCAGTGTCACGTATTGGGAGCAATTCTGGGTTTTATCCACTCAGAGTAAGCTTCTCTGTTTTAGGGACCTCAGATGTGCAGGCTTTTCACCTTATTTAATAAACATAGAATTTAAGTGATAGTAATATCAGTTATATGGCACATGAGTGTCATTCTCCTTGTATGTTTTTCTATTAATTTAGTCACTTATTAGGATTTAATCACTTTATTTTAATGGACATCTGTCATCTATAATCTATATGGGGGTAATATGTTGTAAATACACACAGTGCTATTTTACACTGCTTTGAATTAACCTCTTAAAAGTTTTTCCAAAATTATTGATTTTGAAGAAATGAGTTTTTTTTTTGAAGTTGGAGAAATGAGTTTCTTTTTTTTTATTGTGAGTGCACTACAAAGTTGTTTAGTAATGCTATATTAGTAAACACTAGCAATCATGACAATAATTGTATAATTCTGTTTATCTGTTATAAACACATTAGACCAGTTGGAATCCAGATGATCAAGTTTACAGCAATTTACTATTGAAAGGAAAAATGTTTCTAATTATCACATTCCAAAATATCAGTAAATATGATTGATTCTTACTTCTGATATATGCTTAGATTAGAAGGCTATATTCATAATAATTAGATAGTATTATAATTCTGCAAAATGATAAAATAGAGTATCATTTAATGTTTTCAGTCACTTTGTGATGGATTCAAAGATAAAACTTTGAATCATTGATATGTTCCTCTTTTCATTGGCAATATACTGAGACAAATTGAATGTCAGAACTACGTGTGTTGATTTCTTTGATAACCTGTGGCTTCTGGAGACCCAGACTAACCTTTGGTATGTTCTGCAATATTATGAGTTGATGTTGTTCCCTATGATAAATATATCCAGGATTGAGTGGTTAAACCTCAACATTGCTGAAAAGGAAAACCAATAAAAGCAGGCAAGGTCTTAGGTAAAGCTTGTTGAGATCATATAACAAGCTGCAGATAAGTAGAAGAAGCAAACATTGATTTAAACCAGAGTACTGAAAAATGATCTTCTAAAGATTGCTAAATATTGCTGTGTCTAGGGAGACATCTGAAGAGCCTCAGATTTTGGGCCAAAACCCTTACATGTTTTAATTAGTGTATACCATACATACAACTTGAAAATTTGAAAATAATCAATGGTCCCTATTCCTTTCATCTGCCCCATGTGTTGTTACCTTGGCAACGGGTAAGATGTGATTTTAAGGATTGACAGAATTATTATAATAGTCCATTTCAAGAATATGCTTCTGAGGGAATAAACCTTAAATAGCATAAAAAGGAAACCCAAAGATAACCTCAAAGCACATTGAAGGATCAACATTTCCCATTAATAGGCTATTATGAAAACTACTTCAGAGTTCCTTGTGCTGACCTTCAGATACTAGGCTGTGTGCAAGTCACTAACATTTGGAAGAATCCCTCCATTCCTCTAACTCCAGGAATGGAGTATTCCTGTGTCTCCTATAGACTTGTAGAAGGAGAGAGGAGGAGCAATAGGAATAGAAAGAGCAGATGATGATGGTCTCTCCCTGGTGGTGCAACGGGTTAAAGCACAACACTGCAAGCAAGCCACAGCCACTTCAGTGGGAATTGGATCCCTGCCAACTGGAGATGATCCACATGGCACTAAAGATCTCTCCTCACTCACCCAATGCTCCCCTCAGCAGTGTACTTCATCAATCTGCCTGTTCTGCTCCCTACTCTGTCTTTGGTGAATCTTCTCACCCTCCTATACCTCTGACCTGTACCCCAGTTCTTGAATACATACATAAATAAATCTTTAAAAAAAAAAAAAGAAAGAAAGCAAATGATGAAAGAGGAGAGGATATTGAGGGAAATGATGTTGGGGTGGTAATGATGGGGGAGATGCAGAGAAAGTGATGAGGGAAGGAAAGGAAGACAGAGTAGAACTAATATTTAACAGGCAAGAAAAGGAGAATTATTTATTACTTGTATCAACTCCCTTGTCCCAATATGAAAGGTGTAAGTGTAGTTAAAGGAGCCTGGAAGTGAATCTTTTCACCTAATCCTTTCACTGTAACACTAAGTTTCCAAATTTATGCTGGGCCTGACCTTCAGGATGTGTCTTGAACTCAGAATAGGACTCTATTTACTAGAATAAAAGATAATATGAATTGATACTGTTTAAAGGAATGTGCACCCAAACTTCTAGAATATCTGGCAATTATTTGTCATAATTTTTGATAAATAATCTAAACAGAATTTTTTGTACCTAATATATGTTACTTACTGTGTTTTTCCTATGCTCATTTTGAAAAGTAGCTATAACTGTCTGAGCTTAAGTAGATATTTTAAGAGTTATCATGTGGAAAAAGACTTTCATCAGTGATTCTCTGTTGGAAAATAACAAAATATAAAAGAGGAGAATATTTAGTGGCTTTGTGAGAGCTTATATGGGTGATATTATTTACAGTGGTAGTACTGGGGAAAATAATATATTCTGGCTAGTTTACTTAATGTCTCTCCTGGTGCTCCTTATTTTTTGAGTTAAGTTTGTCATACAGGTTTTGACCAAAGGAAGAACCTAAGTTCCTGAAACAACTTCTGAGCAAAATTGAAGTTCTGTGATTGTGAGCCATGTTGTCACAGAGTTCTGTGATCTATATGAATACAGTCAACATGGAAGGAAGCGTAGAGCCTCTCTGTATATCATCATCATCAAGAGATGCTTGTGCCATTGGGTTTATATGGCTTTTCTGGCAAACTGCTGTGCAATCCAGTAGATCTTGTCCTTGGCTTCAGACTAGAGTCTAAAAGAAGATCAGGAGATAGCTGAGAAAACACTTGAGAAAAGCCAAGCATTTCACTCTGGTTCTCTTCTGGGCTACTGCATTTCCCTGTAAACAGGAGAATAGCTGTTTAGTTTTCAGGCCTTGATTCCCTAATTGCACCATGAGATGTTTGCAATGAATGCAGTCTAAGGACCCAGGAGATGCTTTTAACAGTTAAATGACTGCTGCAAATTACTCTTGACAGGACACAAAATACTGTGCAAACTTTGTGACAGGTGAAACTCAGTAGACGCTCCTCCCCCATTTCACGCAGCACCACCACGCTCAATTACCCTTAGTCGCCATGGCTGCCTTGCCAGGACTTTCCTAAGGTAGACTAAAATTCCCTCAACTCCTTTTGAAGGTGCATACACTTCCTTTTAAAGAACATACACTGTCCTTTATCTGCTCAGTTCAAAGGTGGTATATGTAAATTATTTTCTGTCGGTAACTTGTCTAGAATTTTCAGTTGATCTTAGATTCTTCCTTGCAATTTTACATTATCTTGTAGTTGGTAGCCATTTGCTTGCAATCTAAAAGCAACACTTAGCCATCAGAAATCTGCTTTGGTAGCCAGCTGGATCACTCTGTTAGTTGTTTTAGTGCTGTATAGATAAGTCAGGCCAGTAGTGAAAATAAATAAATAAGCAGAGAAGATAGGAAACAGTTTCATCTAGTCTTCAAAATTATTTCTAAAGTATTCTCTTTCCTTGAATGTACTTACAAAACAATGACTCCCCAAGAGCAGAATATAGAGAGGAAAAATAATAAATTTGCAGTAGAGAATCTAGTGAACACAAAAGTGTATTCTTTTTTCCTCTCTGCCTTATATGCCACCCCTAGGTAAAGGCATGGCTCCAGTTAGTTCTTAAATTCATAAACCTACAGATGCATTAATTAATTTATTTACAACTTATTAAGTTAGAAATGCTTTACTTATAAAATGAAGCTCAAACCCATCTACTTCTTTGTATCATCAGCATTTCCACTCTAATCTAAACTATGGTCACAATGCCTTCGGACTAGGGGAAAAGCCTCCTACATTTGGGGAATTTATTTCCCATATTCTATTTTCCACTCTTGTCCATTCTCCAGGTTGCCCTCTGAGAAGTCTTTTTCATAAGGCAAGTCACCTATGCATAAAAATCTTGCAAGTCTCACCATGGTTCTGAGAATAAAGACCATAATTTTTATCAGGGCCTCGGAGGCCTATGTGACCTATCAACCTTTGAATCACACCATAAACCACATGTCTGCCTCATTCATTCCGCTCAGACTGCATCAGTCAACCCCTGCTGACCATGGAAAGCACTGGCTCCCGCCTGCCTCGAGGGTTCCTCTGTGCCAAGCTCTCCTCATTCTAACCACCTGCGGCACCTGACACCACTTTCCTCCCTCACCCTTCAGATTTCAGTGTAGTCACGAAAGCCGCAGGAAAGCTTCCCCCCCACACACACACACCGCTCTGAAACAGTGCCCCTGTTACATGTTGTCTGAACATGTCTGAACCTATATTTTTCCTTCAGAGAATGCATTATTTTGAGACTTTAGTTGCATACAAGGACTGTGTTAATGTCTGTCTTCCCCACTGGATTTTAAGCTGCATTAAACAAGAGCCATGTCTCTTTGACTCTGCCTAACATACAGTGCCTAGTAAAACACTTGGTTCTGGTTGGCTCTTCAATTTGTAAACCCATAGATGCATTAATTATTTTATTTTCAATTCATATCATTCAATTCGATACATTGTTTCATCTCTAGGTCTCTTATATTGTTACTTGATATTTGCTAGTAATATTTCATGTACCTTATTCTTAGTATGCTTATGTGAAATCAGCCATGCACATTATGGGAAAAGAGTGATTAATCCTATTCGTGATTCCCCCAATCTAGTGACAGCCAAAGATCAAATGTAATTTGTTAGTCTAAATAGAAATTTAAATTTCAATAATTTCCATATTTTAAAATTAATGTCTATAAAGATTTTATCACAATTTCTAAATATTTAGAGTGATAGGAATAAAACTGTATATTTCTAAGTACTTTGAACATGTACTTAAATTATATGTGCTAAATGCAAACTTGCTATTTATTACTGATTTTGAAATATATTTATGAAGGATGTTCTTCGAGGCTTCCCTCCCCATCATAGAGAGAGCTCCAGACATTTTTAGAAAATTCATTAGTACTTGTAGCGCCAACAAATCCTTTACAGCAAAAGTGTCCATGAGGAGTGTCTGAGCCTGGTGAGCTGTCAGTGAACTGTAACCAGGTGAGGGCTTGTCCTCAGTGCTTTATGGATCAGGTCACTTTAAAGATAATGATGACTTCTCCAAATGGCCAGAGGGCAAAACTGATCAGGAAATGTTTCTGCCTGCAGCATTCTGAGGTTTGATTATAGCAAGAGTTTACATTTAATGTCATTTTGTTTATATGAATGATGGAAGGAGGGAGAAGCCTGGCTGCCTGTGGCAGAAAACTTTACTTAAAACTCATCATGCCAGGATGAGAATTTAAATAAATATCCTTAACATTTAATGTCTTAGTCTAATAACTATGTAAGACTACAGTATGCTGGCTCTATGTGCACTCAAGTTTCAAAGACACAGTAGTTCAGGTACGTTCCTACTTTCATGAAGCTTTTGTTCTAATGTAGCCACTTTTAAGTATGTCAACCAAGCATATCTGGGGATATTTTTGGTTCAGGGTCAATATCAGAAAGATTGACAAGGTTCTGTTTTCTTGCTTAGAACTCTGTCTCTAGCTGTGAACCTAAAATCAGCTCTTCTTGCCAGAATCATATTTGTATAAGACTCGGTCCCTGCAGACTTAACACAGGAAAGCCACAGCCAGCTGAACCCGGTGGCTTCTCTTTAGGACCCAGGCAAGAACAGATGTCTGGCAGCTGTGACTGTTTGAGCCACAGTTGTTTTTGCCCCCACTTTGCCAGACATAGAAAATTTCCTTTGGTTAGAATCACATGATGGTTACTGGGTTGTCACCTGAGGAACATGGCATCCAAAGTAGAATCTGAAATTGGGGATGAGAAAGAGCGATAAATAAAGCAGTTCAAGTAGCCTCTCAGCACATCTTTTACTTTTCTGTATAATCCCCTCCCCCTTATATCAAAGAGGATAGATGAATTTTTTTTTCCTAGATGAGTCATAACCACTTTATAGTAAAAATAGGACCAGAAACAGAGCCCACCAGTCCTCTTTGGAAAAGGCTTTCCCCACTCTGCCCTGACCACAGACTTTCCTCCACACCAAATTCTACCCTCTGCTCTGTCCCTTTGTACTAACTAGGACAGCTCCTCAAACAAAGCCAATCGAAGGGAAGAATATTTGAGTCAAATATGCAAAGGTTTAGAAATCTTCACAATAGTCCTTATATATTGCACTTAGAGGACTTTGTGTGCAGGCCCTCTCTTGTGGTCCAATGTGTTAGGACGCAGCACTGCAAGCTAGTTGCAGCCACTTCAATGCGAGTGAGTTCTATCCCTGGCCCCAGAGGTGACCAACAGACCTCTTCTGATATGCCCTCTGCTTCCCTCAGCAGTGTACTTTGTAGATCTGCCTGTTCTGCTCCCCACTCTGTCTCTGGTGACCCTGCACCTCTGGCTTGTACCCCAGTTCTGTATGCACAAATAAATAAATCTTAAAAAAGAAGAAGAAGACTGTGTTTAGAATACTTTGGGATTCTTGATCCCTAATATGATCTTAGCCATGTTAGCACTTAAAGTCTTGGAGGAATATAAGTGATTAAATGTGATTTTTTTTTTTCAGATGGCTAAAATCCACTCAGATTTTTATCTGAAGCCCATTTCACATGAGGAGTTAGAAGAATAATTTTATACATAACTTTAGTTTTATAGGTATCTTTAGAACACAATTATCTTGATTCACCACTGTAGGCTTAGGTGTAAGTTCCTGATTGATGGTATCCTAATTAAGAATGCACACAATACTTCACTCTGTTTCTCCACCAGTATGATTTTCATTTAGAAGTAACTTGCTGCAGAATTGTGCCATCCACTTTGACAAGCTATAATACTGTTCAGTTGGCAAGACATGACAAGGTTATTTCTTGAGGTAATGCTAAGTGGCAAGACACCCATTTACACAGAAATGCAATAGAAAAAGAAGACTGCTTAATTTTTACTAGACACTATTTAGATATTTAAATGTTTGCACAAGCTATTTCTCAGGAATAATTTACTCTAGCCCTAACCTTACTCTTAAGGATGGCGTGCCAATGCATAACAGCTACAGAATATAGGCTGTTGTCTTTCATTTCAATGACACTTAGCAGCTTCCCTCCATGTGACATGTATAACACTGCTTTTCTGTTTCCTTCTTGTGAGATAAATGGATGCAGGCCAAAAAGTAAAAACCAAAATAGAAAAATAAAAATATTTTTTAAATGGAACAATTTAAAACTGGGTATATGGATAAGAAATGAAAAATAAATGCCATTCCAACATGTTCTGACCTAAAACCTTTAAAATAACTTGTAGCTCTTTTAGTGGGAAGGAGGAAATATTTTTTTTCTGGAAATTTATGAAGGAGAGCTACCTAGGGTGGAGGGGTAACCTCCTGACTCTCCCACACACCAAGGCCCTGATGTATTAGTACTGATCCAGGCTGAATGCTGACCTCACAGCCTTCAAGAGAAGGGAATGAGCAGGATGTGGGGAAGGAGAAGGCAGTGGCTACATTGTGGTGGAGCTGCCACTGAGCTGCCCAACACATGTTAACTGAAATCAAAAAGTTGAGATCCACAGCTGACAGTCATTAACTTCTCCAGCAATGAAGGGAAAATATGAGAGGTGGAACAGAGTACTTTTCTCACCTTAATAATCTTGAAGATGCAAATAGTTGTTTAAGAATTAAAAGAACTGAAATCAAAGCCCAAAGTGACTTCTCAGAAGTCCCTGTACCTCTTTGGAACTCAGTTCTCTTAACTATATATTTGGATAACATGTGAGTCAGTATTTGCAAATCAAAGTCATGCTTTTTATACCATTGCTTCATTTATTGAATTAATACTAACTTACAAATTTTAGGGCATTTGTAACAAGACATCAAATGACCAACAGGCACATAAAATATGTATATATTATCAGGGAAATACAAGCCCAAATCACTATGAAATAGTATCTCCAACCTGTGAGATCCATATCAAAAAGATTAAAAACACATGCTAGTGAGAATGAGCAAAGTAACCCTTCTTACACTGTTGCTGAGAATGTAGTCTGGTCCAACTTCTTTGGGAAACAATATAGGAGTTTCTCAAATATTAAAATAGATCTCCTTATTATACAGTAATTGCACTCTTAAGTATCTAGCCAAGGAATTCAGAAGCACCAATTTGAAGATATATATATATTCATTGCAGCACTGTTTATAACAGTCAAGCTATGGAAGCATCTTAAATATCCAAAGACAGATGAGCAGATTAGGAAGATATATATGCACAATGAAATACTACTCAACAATAAAGAAAGATCAATGTTTGACTTTTGTAATAACATGGCGACATGGAAGGGACTGGAAAGGATTATGCTAAGTAAACTAAGTCAGAAGGAAGAAACACAAATAATGATGTCATTTATATGTGGAATTTAGGGAAACACAATGTATGGTAGATAAAATCAAAGCAATGATAAACCCTAGAAATCTGACTGTAGAATTGAGACTACAAGATGGAGGGGAAAAGATGGGAGAGCAAACTAGGGAGGGGCAAGCACAATGAAATATGGTGGAGGACTTTTAGCATTTTGGCCACAGTCTTGATAACATAAAGGTACAGGATGTGATCCTAGACCTCTGAGGCATATACAGTGTTGAAAGTCAATGCTACCTCAATAAAAAATAAATTAAGTGATTCGTATTTAGTTTTCTTTGATGAAACCAATCATTAATAACATATATACACAGTTAAAATGTGCTAGACCTGATGGAAAGATGTCTACTGTAGAAATTTTATTACCTACCACAGTTATTATTTTCAGCTGGCTTCTAACAGTCAGTTTCTGTAAGTCTACTTATATTGTTGCTTTTTCTATACATTTGGGTTTTTAATATTTTTATGATGACCAGTATCACTTTCAACTCTACCAATTATTGTCTTCTGATATACAGATAGTCTTCCTTCCCTGCAGTTACTTGTAATCCCAGGAGTAAATATCCTCTGATATATGGTCTCTTTTGTTTGTAAACTGGGTTGAAGGACAGGGTATAGCTAATTTGTTTTGTGGAGTATGCATCATAATACCTGTGTAGTTAGTTGCTGTTTCAGGATGTCCATCAATGCTTATCTTCTTATTTCTTTTTTTAAAAAATGTCATCTTAATCAGTTTTACTTAACAATCTCATTAGCCATGCTGTTACCATTGTCCCCCCTGGTTTGCTCTCTACTGCTCAGGGTTTCTTAAGCTTTGTGGGTGGAGAGTTCTCAGAAATCACAATGAACACTTAACCCAGATGACATGAATGATAAGATTTATTAAAATTTAAATTGACCAACTTATTTCATTTAGTCCTACACCCTGATTCATTTTGATCTATAGGCACATTTGCATGTGCTAATTTGCATGGCCAATACACAGGTGCACATCTATGCATATTTATTTTAAGTAATTTAGAATGTTAATTTTGAAGATATGATAATGCAATTTTAAGTTTAGAAAAAGCATAACTTGTAGTTTGGCAATGGTGAGTGAGAGTCCAGAGTGAAACTTATATAATACAGTTACTAAAAGCAGCTTCTCAGTTATGCAAGATGAATTATTCATATTGTTTTTATTATTTGAGAAAATAAATTTTATATATTGTTTCTACATTATATTTCACTTAATCCTCAAAAAATTCAAAAAGTGAAATTTTCTAAAAATATCAATGAAATGTATTCAAATGAGTATATCCATAAATTTTTATTATGGTATCAGGCTATAATATCAGATAAAACAGATAAAAGCAGGCTTCCCCAGTTGAAGAACACTAAAGGGCCCTTGGCCCTGCTTGTTAGGTACCCATTCACCTGAGATACCTCAGTAGAGCTCCAGGGTTTTTAAAAAATCTGTCTGAACCAGTGAATTAGACATTTTCTGGTGTTCTTTGAGATCAATATTCTGTAAATCTGGATGTCATTTGCATGTACCTCCAGTTTCATTTGTGATGTACTATGATGCCATTACTATCTCAAAGAATGTATTAGCTACACTGTTATTCTGATGACTAAACAAGAAGTACATTAAATTGTCATGGGCATATGCATACTTTCAAACGTTTGCTGCTAAAATGAAATCTGCCTTCAGTTTTTAGTGTAGAATTTTTTGCTCCCTTAACATTTTTTTTGGGAATATTGAAAAAGACAATATGATAAATGATAATGTATGTGTACATTTTCCATCGTAAATACTAGAGTTCCTGAAGCCCAGTTTTCCAAATTTAATTTATGGATATTATGTCTTATTTACCAACTTCAGTACTGCTTTTATACTTTCATAGACTTAATGATGTCTCATCAAGACATATTAACATTTCTCTTGAGCTGGGGTGACATGAAACCCACCTAAATCCTTTAGATTTTCATAATCTCTTCTCATAACAAGTTTCATATTTTAGAGCAAATGAGGAGCCTGTTGGGGGGAGGAAGACATGCAAAATGATGCCTACACTTGACGGTATAATGGAGTACAGAAAGGGAAATAAAGTCTCGAGAAAACTCCAAGCACTTCAAGGAGGTCCAAACTAAAGATAATTACATCCCTCTGACCCCCCCCGAGCCACTGTCATGATGTCTGTCACCCAGGAGCCCATAGTTTCTCTCACCTGCTTAAGATGGTGGGTGACCCCGAAATCATGAAATCCTTGCAGCACATAGCTGTGAGTGGGAGCGTCAATATTGGATGAAAACATTCCAGCACACAGTCTTGTTTCCCTCTTTAAAATTGGACATATTAATATTTTATTTTCACCAAGCTGCAGGGAAGGTATATATTATTGATGAGATCATGCTTTGTAGAGTTTCAGAATCTCTGGCTTTTCCAGCTCTATTATCTTCCCAGCATTTTACAGTGAAGAGAGTACTGAAAAGTGATCTTCTGTGATTCCAGGGTGGAGAAATAATGGGAGTATACTGAATGAATGATTCTCATGTCTGTTCATCCTTGCATCCTCTTCTCTCTGCTGCTGCATGACTGTTCCACTATTTTTTTTTTTTTTTCCAATTGGGGTATAGGAGCCAGTAAAAGGAAAGGTTGGCTGCCTTGTAGATATATTCCCAGAGCTTTTCATAAAAGGAGCTCTGTGCCTCTCAGGGACTTCCTCCCAGTCACCTGAACAGTGTGAGGAAAGAATGAAGACCTGAATGGTCTCTGATCAAGGAGCAGGGAGTCTCTGGGTCAGCCCTGTATTTTGGTACTTCTGTCTTCCCAAGGGAATATATTGGCATGATTGTCTGTCACACATTCATCTAGTTTTGGAGATAACTGTAAACACACCTAAAATCCTGATGGTGGGTCAAAAGACAGGTGCCCTGTTTCATCATCTAACTCAAATATCCTCTGTCAGTCAAGCACAAAGCAGAAGGGGAACCCCACAGGTTTTCCTTTCTTTTGTGATCAGATAGCACAAGGTTGCATTGCCATTTTGTTCATATGTTACACAAAATCGGTTTCTCAAGCAGTGTTTTTTGGAAGTCACTCTTGTCCTCAATCTCCTATCAGTTTGGAGTTGGGCAATACCAGACAACAGAGGGATATGAAAGGTCAGACTGTCCATTGCAATCCCACGACGCCTGGCGCCGTGGTGATGGCCACAGGCTGCAAGGCTATGGATAGTTGTTATGAGCAGATTCTCGTCTGCATATCATCCATTCCTCTCCGTACATCAGTACCCAGTCACCTTATTCTGCAGCCAGTCAAGCCTGAGGGTGTTGTGGGAGCCATCACAATGCTGACCATATGGCAGGAGTCTAGGTGCCCACATGATCAGCTAGTATCAGGAAGAGCCCTAAAAATACATAATCCTCTCCTCTGGAAAATTAATAAATGGAAATCAGTCATATTTTCCTTTGGCTCTTCCTACCCTTAAATTTTAAGTTTCTTTGTTATCTCGATCGTGGGCTGCAGCTGTAGTCAAACATTGTAGAAATGTTTTGCTTTCAGTCAGGGAAACTGACAGCTTGAATCTTAAGTGTTATCTAAGATTGCTTAATGTAAACAATTCCAATGCCCAGAGTGGAAGAAGATAAAGAATAATTATACATCTGTCTAGTATTTTTCAACTTTCATTATTCTTTTCTTACTTGGAGAAAACTTCATATGAAAAATAGATTAACACATTTTTAAAACTCAACAGAGCTGGTGAATGAATGGTCATCCCATCATCAGGTGACCTAAGTTTTAGACTCCAAATTAATTCCTGACTTAGATACTCTTGCTTTACAGAGTTGTCTGGTTGTCCTTTTCATGACTCTGTCCTTGTAGTTAATTTAATTTACAAGAATCCAAGATCAGCATTTGTGTACGTAAATAAATTAATTGCTTAATATAATTTTTCAATCATAAATTTCACACCCACCACATTTTGAGATCAATAAATATTTTCCTTGAATAATGCCCTCATTTTCAAAACTTCAGAACACCACTGCTGCCAGCAGAGTCCCCTCAGGGGCTTAAGAACATTAGTCAGCACGACAGGTTTCATCCTGGCTGACAGAGGTTTCACCCTCTGCTTTAATCCACCTATCCTTTTATCCTCCTGCATTTTCTATTTCTACTCCTCATTTCAGCTAGTGAAACTGTGCTAATTGCCAGTAAGAGGGCTTATCCATGAAAGGGCATTTTTCAGGCCCTGATGCACCTCTTATTCCTGCAGAAAAATGCTAAAGTATTGCCTGGCTATGCAACTGACTGTCCCTTCTCCCCCTAAACTGCAGTGTCTGTCTCTAGGTTGACAGTAATTCCATTGACTCACTGATAGTTTTGGAGGTTAGTTTTTATGGATGTTTATTTTCAGTTGCAAATAAATATTTCAAATTAAACATATAAATTGTGTTTTCTCCCATTATCTTAAAAATGGTGATGTAATTGATTTATGATTTTTGAAGATTGTATTTGCCCCTGTGAAAGTATTTTAGTATAGTGTCATTGTGAATTCATTAAGTTAGGGAGCTAACCTTGAGTTCAAATTATGACATATCAAAGATGGTATTTGAAGTCAGATAACATATATACCCATGTGGGTGGGAATCAAATGCAATTCCCATAGTCAGGCAGGATATAGATTGGGGCAGAGGCTGGTTTAAGGTTAATAACTGGGTGGTCAAGAATGTGGTATGTATTTGATGCCAGACCAAAGGTAGGGTATAATAGATGGACTATATGCCAATTATAAAAGCTGGTTAGTTGGTCAACAAGGGAAGGAATGAAGACAGAGTGACTGTGTACTGACCATTCTAATAGGTCCTTCCCACAGATGACTGTCCATTCCAGTAGGTCATCTAGCAGTGTCTCACAGCCTACTTTGGATGTTTGACAAAGCCAATGGACCATTTCCAAGAATACTGCTTTAACATGTAAAATAATATATACATATATATATATATATATATATGTGTGTGTGTGTGTGTGTGTGTGTGTGTGTGTATACACACACATATACATATATATGTGTGTTTGTGTATTCTTTATATATTATAGATATATTTCTCACACACACACATACATATAATTTCAGATATCTACTTCTGAAAATATGAAGTAGATCTACCTTTCTTCTTTTCTTCCCACAAAGCACAAACAAATGCCTCAGATGTTTTATATATACAATAAATAAAAGAATTTGAAGGGATGAGAGAGGAGAGCAGGACTGGGAGGGACATTAAAACTTAAAGATCAACTGTGGCAAGTTCTCACAGTCAAAAATCTCAACAAACAATGCACTTCTGAGTAATTAATGAGTAAAAGAAAAGTTGCAGGAGTAGTTAGGAAAGTATATATTCAGTTTATCAAAAGTTGTAAAATAATTCTAATGTAGTGGTGAGAAGGTAATTTATAGTACTAAATGCTTAAGCTAAAAAGCAAAAAAAAAACTCAAAATCAATAAACTCCTTCCAAAGTACCTAGAAAGTGCAGAGCAAAATAAACCAAAATTAAGTAGAAAGAAGAAAATAATGAAATTAAGAACATAGATCAATGAAACTGAAAGCTAAAAAACAATAAAAATAATCAAGAATCAAAAAAAAAATGTCTTAAGGGCAACCATTTAGTAAAGCTAACCTCAGCCCAATGAAAAGAGAAAATAGATAAATTATTTATATAGAAATCAGGTTAGATGCTGTAACATAAAATGATAATAAGAAATGCAGTGATGTAGCAGGTATATGGATCTGTTTCTCTAAAAATCACAAACTACTGCAATTCTTCCAATATGAAATAGAAAATTTGACAGTCCTTTATGTGTTAAATTTTAGTTTGTATTTTGAAAACTTTCCAAAATACATCTCAGAATAACCTAGTTACAAAATAGAATTTTTCCAAACATTTAGAAAAAATTGTTAACATTGATTCTCCAAAATCACTTTCAGAAAATAGAAGTGGCATGAAGACACACTAATTTAATTTATGAGGCTTGCATTTCTCATATACCAAAACCAAACCAAAATATTTGACTCTATACTATTGAATAACACAGAAATGCATCTCTTAAGAATAAAGGTACAAAATTCCTTAGAAAAATATTAACAATAATATTTAGTAATCTACAAAAAGGATTTTCTATCATTAGTGGAATTTATTGCAGGTATATAAAACAAGTTTGAAATAATTAAATACATATTACTATTATATACTGTATAAAATGTTATAGGACAATCAGATCATTTTAATTAATGCAGACAAAGCATTTAGAAAGATTCAGCACCCATTTGTGATAAAAACTGTCAGATAACTAGGAAAAGTGATGAACTTTCTCAACTTGATAAAAATGTATATCCAAAAATGCTATTCCAAAAATAACACTGAATTGTGAAAGACCTAATAGTTGCCCCTAATATTAGGAAGAAGCCAATGATATCTGTTCTTGCCAACCTTTTGAATATATTACTAAATTTTTAACCAGTGCAAAAACAAGAAAAGGAAATAAAAGACAGATCAGAAAGGGGAAATAAAAATGTCCTATTAGCAGAGAGGTAGAAAATCATGAGGAAACTGCAGAAAAATTCTGTAGTAAATGAGTTAATACTGCAATGAAATTTTATCCATAGTAATATTATATGAAAATATATCATTCTATTGAAGACATCATAGATTATTTTTTCTAAGATTTTAAAATTTATTTATGCATACAGAATTGGGGTAGAGGCCAGAGGTCCAGGGGTGATAAGAGGCTTCATCAGAGACAGAGTGGGGAGCAGAACAGGCAGATCAATGAAGTACACTGCTGAAGGGAGCAGTGGATGGCCAGGAGAGGTCTGCTGCACCATGTGCATCAATTCCAGGGCGGGGATCGAATTCGCACTGAGGTGGATGCAGACTTGCAGTGCAGCGGCCTAACCCATTGCACCACCAGTAAGGGCCCATAGATTATTTTTTCCCAAAAATAGTTTTATTTATTTATACTCACAAGAGCTGGGATTTAGGCCAGAAGTGTTGGGTGCGGGGCGGATTTACCAGAGACAGAGTGGGGAACAGAATAGGCAGATCTATTGCCATACACTGCTAGGAGGAGCAGTTGGAGAGACAGAAGAGGTCTGCTGCTCCATGTGGGCCAGCTCCTTGGTGGGGAATTGAACTTATGCTGCAGTGGCAGATGATAACTTGATAGCAATGAAATTTAAACCCTGCTCCATCAGGAAGGTCCATAATAGTTATATTTAAAATATAACCATAGTTAGATACATTCATAATTGAAAGAAATATTAAGTATAGTGAAAGCTTACTTAAAATA
>NW_004567104.1:36159084-36187488 GCF_000260355.1 Condylura cristata
TATATAAGTTTTTTTGTTATTCAGTGTCAAAGTTCCCCTGCTAAAACGCTTGTGCAAAAGCAGGAAACAACAGGAAATGAAACTATCTAGAACCCTTGCCTTCTGTAAAGTGGTATCCTCAGAGATCTCATTCAGATGTCCCTCTCTAAAACTTGCATTGATAAGGAACACTGTTTTCTTTTTGCCAGGTGTTATTTCCATGGAGTTAGGAAATTAGCTTTGCCTTAATGGCCCCTTCTCTTCCTCAGACTATTAACATTGGCCCATCCCTTCTTGTTGCTGATACTGCCTTGAAAGGGCACATTTTCTTGCTTGATAATGGAGACCCTTGGGTGATGTCCTCTTCCTGGCAAGGACAGGAGCCTATTTCATTTTCAACCTAGTTAGTGAAATAATTAAGGCATCCTGAAAGTTAAAAGAAAAAAAAAATGATGATATTGTGACCACAGAAGAAAATATTTTGTTTATTTGTTTTGTCACTGATGAGGGGAGACAAACATGTTTATATGCTATTCGGAAGATCTACTTGAAGTTAGAGGTTGAAGGCACAGTCGTAACACTGATAAGAGATCACTGGACTCAGAAATCAGGAGATAGAAGTCAAATTCCAGCCCTTCCTCCATTAATAAAGTGTGACTTTGTGCAAATTTACCAACCTCACTGCCTCAGTTTCCCCTTTGTGATGTAAGGTGATTGAAAATTTCCAGATCTCTCCAGAACAAATTTTTATAATTCTAAAGTTTTAAATTTTGGTGCTTGAAATACTGCAGTAATCTTTTTCATACTTCACTTCCATAGCTACTCTTCATCCTTTTGAGCATAAAATGGTAAGTCAAGAACTCCCACTTTCTTTCAGGAATTGGTGCTTGCTAGTTCTCTCTTAATACTTTAAGGTTTTAGGTTGTCTCCTTTTTAAAAAGGTGTGACTCTACTTGTCACAGATTACTCTGTCTTCTGAGAAATAACAGCAGCAATATCTTCTTTCAACACTATTATCATTTGCTTATTTCTCTCCACTAATTTTGTGTCACTGTTGGCTAGATTCCCTCCCTGACTCTAAGCTGGTGTTTGGTCTTTGGGGAGGACTTGCCTGTGTTAAGGATAATTTCCGTGTGTGCTTATGTGTGTCTTTTAAGGTTTCTTATTGATCCACGTGGTAGGATGTGGGAGTGTTTGTATGTTTGTGTGAATGTTAAAAGAGAAGAGTTTTGTATATTATACCAGGTGTGTCTCTTCATACACTATTTCCAAAACATTTTCTAATTACATGAGAATTCCAACAGGAACTGTCGAGTTTTAGAAGCAGTAACAGATGGGAAAACCAAATCACAGAACTTCAGAAGCCAGAGGTGTCATTGCTGCCACACACATTTTAGCTGGATTAGCTATTTTGTCTCATTTTCAGTTTGTGTGTTTCACACCATTTGAGAGACTATCTGTCTTGAGGAAATTCAGAGCGGTGGGAGACCTCTTCCTCTGTCAGAGCCTCGCCTGACCCACACTTCCTTGTTTGTTCTCCCCTATCTTATTAATGCAGCTGTGAGTACATTTCCAGCACTCTTCACCTGCCACAGTGACGAGGGATCAGGTGCCAGGTAGGGTAATCAATCTGGAGGGCTTTTAGCAGCTCATCCTGCCACTGTTTGACAGCATGTCTCCGTCAAGGAGACTGTCTTCCTAAGATCGATAAATCAATCAGTTCTTTTTACATCTTATGAAGCACTCCTCACGCCCCGTGTCACTCATGCTGCACCACACACAAATGGAGAATCAGGGTAGAGGTCGACCCAAACCGTCCCCATTCACATTCTATCCTATAATCGCATATCCTTCCCCAAAATCAATTCCTGGCACAGTGGTAATGGATCAAAGTCCAGTTCTTCATTCCCCTAAACTGACGAGTAAATCTGTCTAAAGTGCTGGGTGTTGTAGTATGTTTAAAACTAAATAAATCACATCTGTAATTCAAAGGAGACTAATTGCAAGGTTTATGATTAGAACTGCTTAAAGGAGACAGTGGTGCTTTTATTAACAAATAGATCTCCTAATGTCACTCCAAGGATTCTAAGACTTCCATAGGCTCTCAAAATTGAGAAGGGGCTCAGACACCACCTTTGGGTTCTAAACCGTGTTTGCTCTTGTACACTGACACCTTGCTGTCCTGGGGCTGGAAGAAGCATGGTAGTGAGTCAACCACACTTCTCTCAAGCCTCATTTCTCCAAGTTTCAATTGAAAATGAATTAAATATAGATAGATAGATAGATAGATAGATGATAGATAGATAGATGACAGATAGATGTGTGTGTCCCTGATGCCTCCCTCCCCTATCACTTGCATATCATGTCATCCTTTCTCACAAACATGCAGCTTGAGGTTTTCACTGAGAGCAGAGGAATAGCCAATAAATTGAGGCACTATAAGTAGGTTGTGATTAGATAGCTGATGCACAGTTCTTTCTTGGCAGCTGTCTGTATGAATAGTTAAGAGTCTCTCTGAGAGCTGTGGACAGCTATTTGTTATATAGGTACTCAGAACTTACCATGTCCTACTGTCCTACTCCCTTAAAAGAGGCAAATTATATATATATATAATCATTTAGAAATGCAGTTGAAAATATTTCGCTTTAGACAATTTCCTTACATTGTTCATAATATGTGGTAGGTAGATTAAAGAAATGCATTTGAAGAGGGGAAAGGTTATATAACTAGACCGAAGAATCTTTTTGAGAGTAAGGAATAATTTGTAGATTGTACATTTGAAGTGAAAATGGAGAAAACAGCATATCTCTTTTATCTAACAGGGAAACAGTAAGATAAGAGCAGGACTAAAATCCAAAAGTAAGACCAGAGATGATGATGATTATGGTTATTGATAACTTGGAGAAGATAAAGACAAAGTTGGGAAGAGCTAAAAGAAATTGTTCTGGATAAGATACTATTCCACTTTAGGGTTAAGGGAAGTTGGGGTGGCATATGCTCCCCATTCTCCCTTGCTGCTCACCTGGTCCAGAGAGAAAGCACCTATGCTATTTATGGAGAAGGAATTGGAATAAAGCCCAGTTCTCCTAATTTTCAGCTGAGGGCTCTTTTCAATATACTATATTATCTCACCAAGCAGACATTTGTCCACATATCCATTAGGGTTATCCAAACCCATATTATGGTGACAGCCTGCTGAAATGAGCATCTAAACTGATAATGATAGTTCATTTCATATGAGCCATAAAGTAGCAATAACTGTCTTTAGGTTTTTGGTTAAAGTCAGACCTATAATCTCAAGATAAATAGTATTGTGTGCTTTTACCAATCTCTGGAGCAAACCAGTCTCCCTTGGTCTTCAATTCAAGGGCTGCTGTACTTATTGTCAGACTAATAAAATGAGGCAAAGTGCTAAATGCCTGTGCTGTATTTGTCATTTGTTAAGTGGGCCCTTCCAATTCTGACACTGTTTACCTGCCTTCTAATGTTTTTTATTTTCTAATTATGTATCCTTTTGAAGCACTCTTATTAAAGACATGTGAATCTGATGCATTGTATTCCCCTCTGAATACCATGTCCCTGAAATAAATGATTTTTTTAAACCTCCACTTTTTTAAAGTAAATTATATAAAAGTCTGTCACCCAAATTGTCTTTAGTTATAAACAAACAAACAACAACAACAACAACAAAAAAAAAAACACTACCTAGTGTTTCGGGAAATATAATATTAGATGTGAGACATACGTATGGTACAAATTTTCTCCAATTATGTTAAATGTAGGCTAAATCTATTTAGCTATAGTTTCTCTAACCACTTTAATCTTCAGGCTAATTATTCTTCCGATCATTCCTTGGATGACTTTGGAGTTTTCCTGTCCTGATGTAATCTTGAAGGTGAACTGAAGGCTATGTGTTTCTTAAAATAATGATAAACTTTGTCTTTCTCTATAATGTTAAATGCATTTTTGACATTTGTTAATAAGAGTTTTGTGGTAATAGTATACACAAATGGTTTTCCTGTGTGTTATAAAAGTAAGCTGTGTGCAATTATCCAGTTTTAAAATACTTTTAGTGGGCAGGATCTTATTTTTACAATCCTTGATTAAAACCTAGCCCATGCATTGGATGAGTTATTCTTTGAAACCATCAACGTGAAATAATTAGGACTCATAGAACGTCTGTAATATGCAACAGAAAATTCAAAGAAATGTGTGATGCACAAGGAAGAAATTATAAGCATGGTTCTAGCCTTCAAAGAATTTAAAAAATAAATGAAAAAATACAGATGTAATAAAATACTTTTATTTTATTTAAAATTTAATGATACCAAAATAATTTATTACAAACAAATGTTTATATGTACAGATAGACCCTGCTGAATAAAATTAGATGAGTTAATGAGAATGGGAATGGGAAAATTCAACAATGGACCTTGAGTTAAAAATTACTAGATAGTGAGATTGTACATAGGAGCAGATTATATTGTGATTCTTGAACATGCACTCCCCATTCCTAGAAAAATATATACTTTCCTAGGCTACTGATACAGGGCTTGACCAGTTTATTGGCAATGAAATGTGTGTCACTTCCAGGAGGAGAACTTAAGGATCAAGCATGCTATGTTAAGATCATTTTCTTTCTACCATATAGCTGGTAACCTGCCACATAAGGGCTTCTCAGTGGAATGGGAACTTAGTCAACCCGTAATGACTTGCTCCATAAGAAATCAACCTTTTTTAATAAGACACTGATACTTTGGGGTCATTTTATATATCAACAGAACCTAGTCATTCCCAGCTGACTACAGACAGATAGAAGCAGGTTTTCAAGGCAGAGAGGAAACTGAGAATTGAGAAATTAGCATGATATTCTTCGAGTGCAGGAGAAGAACAGTTTAGCTTCAAGGAGAGGGTTTGTACAAAAATAATGCTAAATATTTGGCGGGGGGCTAAAAGGTTGATTTTTGATACTGAAAATAAGAGTTCAACTTGCAAAAAAACCAAGGCTATATACATTGTTATTCTTCACATTTCCATCCCATACATATGGTCACTATTAATTCCCTATGGAATTTAGAGACAGGATTAATTGACACAGTGAACTATAATGAGGATTCAGTTTATAAAGGTCTATGAGAGGGAAACAAAAAACTATATGACCTCAAAATGTGACATCAAGAGTGGTTATAAAGTATAGAGGGCAATGATAGGTTACAAATGGTATGCTTTTGTTAGTTAACATGGTGACATTCCCATCTGAAAGGCAGTTTTAAAGTGTTTTAACACTACTCTGATCATGGACCGAGAAAAAATGCTGCTACCTCTGCTGGGTTATTTATTATATATAAATGTAAAAAGTGGCAAGTGAGTATAATACAAAGATCTGTCTCTGTTATAAAATTTAAAGATTATCAAGGGTACTAAGTGATAATACAAATCAAAATATGACATCCACTTGAATGACATCCACCATCTGGCCAATCTGTCAGTCTTTGTTGCCAAGCCTATTGGCTCTGTGCTGTCATCCCTATTTCCTGTGCCTTATGGTCACTTCTGCTAGTTATAAGCATTAGTAGAAATTTCTGGATCTTTAGTCTGTTTAGAACTATAGGGCTTTGAACTTATAGATATGGTAAAAATTCTGAGTGAGAGTTGTACAGCCTTAATGCTGATTCCTCTTCAATCTATCATTTAACTTAATAAACTCTGAAGTGCTACCTTGGCCTGAATATGTTCCAAACACACACAAATATATTTCCTTTATGTTCATAGCAACATTCCTTATTAGGAAGATAATAGACCCAGAGACTCATAATGTTACACTTACATCGGCATCTGCTTCATCTCACACTGTGTCATACTGACTGTGTCAAAAGTAAATTAATTCAATTCAGAATTCAATCCAGTAGCCAACAGCTAAGTTGCACTGAACTCCATAAGGAACAGAGGAAATGCCACTCCAAGCCCACACGCAGCTTCTGTATGGAGTATTAAAATCAAGCAGCACAGTAGATTTCTTCTTATATACCTGTGTGCTATTTCTGCTATTGATTCCCCAGTATCAGTTTTCCTTTCAGAATAAGGAAAAACAAATACACTGAATTCCTCTGAGGAGGATACTCTTACTAATATTGCCCGTTATACAGGTGCATTTCTTGGTGGCACATATGACAGTGGCGGCAGGGTACATAGACAAGAGAACAAACTGGCCTTCACAGCACCAAAAAAGAAATTCATGCAACGGCTTTCAGCCTGCACCTGGAACTTCTGCAGGATGATGGCTGAGTGTCCTAAAAAGGTCACGTGTCCGAGAGTGGAAACCATGGTGCCGATTGGCTGGATAGTAGAGTGAGATGCAGAAATCTTGGCTTGGAATGCTCCCTTTAGACTTGAGATGTTGTGTGCTTTCTGAGATTTCTGGCAACCTGCCATTTAATAGCAGCTATTTAGCTTTCTTTGCTTTTCTTTGTGCTGACCAACTCAGAGAATGAAATGAGCATTCATGATATTCAGGAAAACACATCTGGGAGACCAAAAAGCTCTCCAGAGGCTGTAGCAGTGGCCATAAGCTATACTTAGGATGTGTGCAGGGTGATGAAGCAGGCGGGAATCTCAGTCTCTTAAAGAGCCTCTCTGCTGCTCTCGATCCCACATCCTGTCCTCCTGCTCAATAACTACAAGAAAAATCTTAGGACTACACTAAAGACTGACTGTGATGAGAGACTAAGATGGAAGGAGAATTATATTTCAGCACTGTGTACCCCAGCTCTGGTGTTTGATCTATCTGTGTTCTGCAGTCTGATGTGTGTTTGGTTTTATTTACAAGCTTAGGGATAGTGATCAGCATAAAAGTAAAAGGAAAACACTGCATTCGGTCATACCCTTCATCCTTGAAAAGGGTGGCAGTCTTACAATCAGACAAACCTGGACAGAGTTCCTGTCTTACTGATTAATAGCAGTGTGACCAAGGTTAAGTGGTCTGTTTTTGCTGCCTTAGCTGTGGAAATGGTATCTGTGCTACTTAAATTGTTATTATGTAGTTATTGGTATGATGGACAAATCAGACACGCTTACAGGAACAGTTCAAAATGGGACTATACACATATATCAGGAGGGGTCATAAAGTGTAAACTGATTTTTGGTGAACAGATGTCCTGAACATTGCAGGTGGACTGGACATTCACATGAAAGTGAATGAATTTTTTTTTTTAAGATTTATTTATTTATGCGTACAGAACTGGGGTACAGGCTAGAGGTGTGGAGCAAGGGTTGGTGAGAGGATTCACCAGCGATAGAATGAGCAGAACAGGCAAATGGATTGAAATACACAGCAGAGGGGAGCAGTAGGTAGGTCAGGAGAGGTCTTCCATGCCATATGGGTCACCTCCCTGGCCAGCAATAGAACTCATGCTGCAGTGGCTGCAATAGAGACATGGGCTGTGCTTTAACCCATTGTGCCACAAGGAAGGGCCAGAAGTGCACGGAATTCTATATCTGGTGCTGAACATATCTTAAAAATACCAATTTTCTTCTTATTTTATTCTTTATTTCCCCCCAATCTCTTACCAGAGCCTTTTTACTTTCTAAAACACTGTTTGTTTAATCAACATTTTGCTTTCATTCACCCTAAAGAAAATGTAGGAAAGTTCACAGTATGATATTTTCAAGCAAATTATATTGCATTTTTATACTTTCTTCCATTAAAGAGAGCAATGATGACTCTTAGTTTAATTTTCTGTACCACCAAACATAATTTTGACAACCCCAACACAGAGATAAAAGCATGCCAGTAAATACATAAAAGATAGGATTTTATTAACATCTTGACAAGTTAGTGGGCTGGGGAAAGGAAGATGATGATAAAACTTAGTAGAAAATTCAGGTTTTTTTTTTAAACTCTAAGAACTGGAGCCTACAGTATTTTAAATGAATTTTTACAATGATAGCAGGCACTTCACACTGTTTCTGTGTGGCTGAAAGGTACTATGAAGTAGAGAAGTAGTTTGCAAAGTGTGAGTCCCAGGCTGGAAGCATCAACATCACTTGGGAACTTGCTAATCCTCTGGCCTCACCCTATAAAAAGAATCGCAGATTCTGAAGGAGAATGTAAAAGTGTGTTTTAAAACTCCCTCCCTGTTTTTCTGATACAAACTAAAGTTTAAAAACTACTGATCTAAAGAAATGTGGGTTTGGCTCTGATTTAACTTGGTTAAGTCACACTGAAGATCTCTTTCCCATAAGAAAATTAAAACTCTGGACTTCATGTTCAAGTTGCTATCCTGCTAGAATTCTGTATTCTCTAGAATATTCATGGCCCATGAGCTCAAAGAGATCCTAGGGCTTTGGGATGGTTTTCTGAATCTGTAGCTCCACCTTGAAGATGGCTGGACAGTTAAAGGTCACTACAAGAATGTATGCCGAAAATTCCATCCTATCTTAGTAATAGAGATGCAGGCCCATTCCACCAACTGTATGCCTGACCTCTCCATTTAGACTTTCAAATAAAAACATATACATATTTATCTACAAGAAAGATGAGACAGGGACTTGGTTCAGAGGCCCACGTCACTGTGAGTTAGTCCACTAACAGTCCCTGCAGCAAAGCACTATCAATGACCTCTGGAACACTGGGAGTTCTGTGATTGAAGAAATGTTATGTCGTATGTTTCCTGAATTTTCTCCTCTCTCCAGTGAAAGAGTGTTTTTATAGGTAGTTTGGATTGCAGGAGTGAAGAGGGGTACTGATTTGCTTATAGCTTAAATAACATTTAAGTGTAGAGGGAAAAGCAGGAGGGAAGGAAGTTACAGGAAAGCTTCTAGAAAACTGGATGGCAAATGGACTCACAGTCTAGCCCTTAACTTGAGGATAAGAATTAGGAAAGGGGGGCTCTCCCTTGTGGTGCAGTGGGTTAAAGCACAGCACTAAGAAGCTAAAGCCACTTCAGCCTGTGTTTGATCCCCGGCCTGGAGGTGATCCACAGGGCACAGCAGACCTTTTCTGACCTGCCCACTGCTCTCCTCAGCAGTGTACTTAGTCTGCCTGTTCTGCTACCCACTGTCTTTGGTGAATCCTTTCACCACCCCTGCACCCCTGCCCTGTACCCCAGATCTGTATGCATAAATAAATAAATCTTAAAAAAAAATTAGGAAAGGGATTTCAGGTGCTCAGTTCATAGTCTTCCTCCCACCTGAGTTCCCATCTCAGCAAGTCAGAAGCCAAGGAGTACACGTTAACAGTTACAGAGCACAACTGTGTGAACTGTGTGACTGAAAGGAAACATTCACTTTTGTTCCTTTTCTTTTTCTTTTTTTGAAAGGCTTAACTACAGATTCACTGTGTGGAAACTCAATTTGCTATAAGAGCAGACTCATATTCTTACATTTTAAAGGCACCGATAGCAACAAGTCCTCTCTCGTCAAGTTGATGTAATGTTGAGCATGAGGATCACATGAATGTGGTGATCTTCACAGCGGCTTCTCTTTGCAGAATCTGGCCATGAACCAAGCCTATGTCAGACACAGGGATCTCCTTAAAAAAAGTTGGGTTGCAGGAGTGAAGAGGGGTACTGATTTGCTTATAGCTTAAATAACATTTAAGTGTAGAGGGAAAAGCAGGAGGGAAGGAAGTTACAGGAAAGCTGCCCCATGTAATAAAGGGTGGAGCTGAGCCCAGAGCGGGTTAGGAAAGCTTGAGACACAGGCAGGACACACATATGGGCAGAAACGAGGAGGAGAGACTTGAAGCAAAAGTGTGCACTTGCTTCTTGGTTTTGAACTAGTTACAGGGACTTGGTGAGACTTGGGCAAGATGTGGAGGAGGCACCTGGAGAGGCACTTTAAAGAGGCATGGGTGAGAGACCCTCGGGGAGACTGACAATGGCAGCCATTATCTTAAGGTGTACTGATATTGCTCCTTTCCTCCCATACTTCCCTGAGCTCCCTGTCCCTTTGCTAGAAGGTGCCTGAGGTGCATGTTGTCAAGACTCCACATCCCTACTTTGGCCAACTTTTTGTCTGGACTTTTACCCATAAGGGAATGGGTGAGAAACATTCACTGGGAAGCTATAACCATTCTCTTCTTACGTGACTGTGCACACTACCCTTTTCAAGTTCTTTTACACTAAGAATATGCTCTGTCTTTTTGTGGCAGATGGCAGAATCCATTTACAGCAGGCAAGTCAGGGGTGCCCTTCAGCCTGCCTGCTAACAGGCCAGCAGCCGTCCTGAGAGGCAGGTGATACTGATTTCCACCTACAGATGCAGAAGGCGTGGATCCAGGGTGTCCAGCTGCTGGTTCACGTCAGGCAGCACCAGTGCTGGGGGGAAAGGCACAGCCATGTTGCAAACCCCAGGGTGGGGCCACAGCATAAGCTCTTGCTGTACAGGATGCTGCCTCGCTTGAAGCAAAGGCACTTCCCAAATTAAATGCTATCTTTTACACGACTTTTTTTTTTTTCTTTCTTTTTATTTCTCCTTACAATAGAACATAGGAATATATGGATACATAACAAGCACATGGGTTTCAGCTGAATGAATTGAACAGACGTGCAGTAGTGCCATTAAGTAACATTTTTAGAAACTTTATTTCAATGAAAGAGCTCCTTAATTGAAGCAAATTCAAATCAGCATAGTCATTGTGATACAGTGGTTTGACTATATTAGTCTCTTACATGTAATTATTGTTTTTAGGGCTTTTCCCTGTCTTCTGCTAAACAGACATTATTCAAGGCATCTGATCCCACTCTGGGTATATTTATAGCTCCTGACATCCAGGCTCCCCCCTGCAATGTACCCTTCCCACCACAGGCTAGAGGAATCACTCCTGAACATACATTTTAACTAACTCAGTTTGCGGCTGCTGAGTACTCACTATATACAGCAGACTGGCTCTACTTTTGTGAATTCTGGGTCTCCATATTTTCATAGGTGGCATGTATTTCCTCTGTTGTAAATATAAGCTCCTCTGCTTGTTTCCTATAACTGCCTCCTCACTTTCCACTGTGTCTCATTTATCTCTAAGTCCCCTCAGCATGTCTACTTTGCCATGTTAGTCAGGATTTTCTGTGTATAGTTTAAGGTGATAAATATATAGTTCATTCTCCATTTACCTAAAACTTATCACCACATGCAAGTTGGGGGCATGTGTCTGCCCTCTAATTTTGAATGGATTTTTAGACAAGTTTCTGTCTTATGTTCTCCATGAATTTTGGAGCTCCTTTCCTTATCTAACCACACATCAATCTATATAGACTACTTGTTGTCCCTTGTTGCTTCTTCTTCTAACGGCACTGACACTTACAAATTATCTGTTAAGCTATTTGAAGACAACTCTGTATCTTATAACAGAGCTTCCCAAACTATGATGTGCAAATGAATCACAAAAAATGCAGATTCTTGGGCCCTCCCTAGTGACACAGCAGGTTAAAGCACAGCACTAAGAAGCCAAAGCCACTTCATCATGAGTTTGAATCCTGCCTCTGAGGTGATCCACATGGCGCGGCAGACCTCTCCTGACCCGCCTGCTGCTCCCCTCAGCAGTATACTTCGTCAATTGGCCTGTTCTGCTCCTCACTCTGTCTCTGGTGAAACCTCTCACCGCCTCTGCACCTCTGGCCTCTTCCCTGGTTCTGTATGCATAAATAAGTCAGTCTTTAAAAAAAAGCAGATTCTCATGCAGTACATCAGGGATGAGCCTGTGTCCATACATCTGTAACAAGCTCTCAGATGTTGCTGGGGACACTTGTCCACCCATCACACTTTGAGTGTCAAGACATACCATTTTGTACTTAACATAGCAAACACAAACTGCTTCCTGGATAGTAGGTGCTCAACAAATGTTATGGATTAAACAGAAATAAGAGGTTTCAACTGTAAAGCAAAGCGTTGATAGTTGAAAATCAGTATTTTAAGTTTCTGTGCAGTCAAGTAATGAATAAAGAACTCTAGGAAGTTAGCTTCCTAGAGTTGATTTGGTCTCATTGCTCAGAAAATGGTGAAAGAAACAGGTCTTAAAGCAAGAGCTGCTTAAAAGTGCACCTTCGGGAAAAGCCTCTATGCTGCTCACCATATTGAAATCAACTGAGTGAAAATAGATGAGGAATGTTTTCCTTCTTTCTTTCAACTGCCTCTTAGCACCATCCTCCAATGTTTCTACTTTCTGCTTCATCATTTCCTACTGTTCAGCTACCTGTAGGTTCCTGGACACATTTTTCAGCTTTATGTAGCCATTCTTTAAGAGAATTAGCCATTTCTTCTTTCCTCTCCCCACTTACAGTCTCTGTGCCATGTCGCCTCTGAAGATTATATTGTGAGTATGGTCTTTGATGGTGAAACTGAACCACATGTGTATAGGAGGCTAACAGTTAAGGGACAACATATTCTTCTTTTTACCCCGCTAGCAAAAGAGAAGTTCATTTCAGTGCTACTCTTGCATGCCTGTGGTGTTCACTGGTTTCATTATAAGGTTAAATAATTTTTACTTTAGTGCAGTTTTAATAACTTTTTATTACTACTATGAATAGAATAATCAGTAATAATGTGGCATAAATAAAAGTAAAATGCTTAAAATAATACTCAATAAAAAAGTTACTGATTTTAATTTGACAGACTTCTCAAAGTAATATCTCCCTGATCTGGTCTGAAAATTGAAAAAGAATGTGGTTTACACTATTTGGTTTAATTATGTGTCAGGCTGTAATATGATTACCATCTCCAGTCATCTCTCTTATAGGTATTTGAATAAACAATCCTCTAGCTAACAAGGATTGTGGAATCTATGGGAAATGTTGACTTTCCAGAAAAGATGTTCTTAATGGAATTTCAAATCCACCCTCTAAATCTGGACCAAACTCTTAAGATTTTCTTTCGATCTTAAAGGAAAACATAGGAAAGAGTCAACATATGTCTCTTCCTGCCTTCTCTTTTTTGTTTTCCTCCAGTATGGTGAAAATTTTAGTATAAAGAAAAATAAATGGTGACTGTATTAGCAGGCAGGCCAAAGACACCCGAAACCTATTCTATCTGTACTTGGGAAGTCGATCTAGAAAAAAGCTCTCTGTAAACTCAGGTGGTTTATCTATCTCTATAAGGCAGTAAGGTCATCTACATTTGATAATATGCTACAGACCATATATTAAAAGAAGGCAATTTCAGTATTACTATAAAATAAAAAGATGACCCACCCCAATTGAGGGGATATGATCCAATTGAAATGGATAAAGTGGAAAGAATAGGAAATAGTTGTGTAACAAGCTTTGCTTTGAGATTAGTCATAAACCGTATTTTCTGCAGGGAATAGCAATCAGAGAAAAGGGAAGCCTGGGCATTTAGGTTTGCTTTCTTCATCTTCCTGGAAAATATCCCTCATTGCATTATTGTCTAGTGGATAGCTATTTTTCCAACGTCCCATTTCTGCTTCTCTTGCTCCTGAATCCATGACTTGATTAACGATTAAAATGCCCAAGATCCTGTTTTTGTTTGTCTTGACCAACTACTTATGGATGACTTATTTAATGAGTCAAGCTTGTTTCCTTTTCCTTCTTTCTTCCCCTCACAGGCATAGTCAGATAGGTTTTGAAGTACTAATGATGATTAGTTCATTTAAGCCAGCACAGTCCAACAATGAGTTTGAAATGTTAATCAGATGAAGGGCTCATTGCTAAACAGCCCACAGAATAGCAAATGAACCAGGAAAGGAAAGCAAGGAGAAAAAGAGGCTGAGTGGAGATTTGACACAAGCATTTTCAGCTGCTGGGCCCCTTTGATGTGTGAGTGGGACAGATGTGCTGCTCTTCTCCTGAGAGAACCCTCTTTGTATACAATAGTGTGCTGATTAATATCACTTCACTCTTCCCTTGAGAGGAGCAAGCCTGGCTCTTAGTCATTCTCTCATTGGGCATCATCGGACTCTTCTTTTTCCTGCTGGTAGGGAGCTGTCATTCAGTCTCTCTACTTTTTTTAAATACTCAGACTTACAGAAACCTCTTCTTCCTCCTTTTATAATCAATGCCCTAAGTATATTTCTTATGGTGAGGTCATTCATTATCCTTATATGAAAAAAAAAAAAAAGTAAGCAATTCAACCATTGATGCCAAGTAGACAGATAAGACAGATAAAGATTCTACTTTAGAGGTAATAGAGAAACCAGTTAGGTCAAGTTCCCCACATCCTTTCCTACCCCATCTGCACCCTGTCAATGTTACCTTAGTGCTCCAGAGCAAAGCTGGCTACTAGAAGTCTCCACCATGATGGAACTGTTCTGTGTCTATGTTGTCTGATGTGGTGGCCACTAGCCATATGGGCTGGTGAACACTTGGAATATGATGAGTATGACAGAGAAATAAAATGTATGATCTCCCAGGTGGCACAGGGGTTAAAAAAGCAGCACAATCAAGCTATTGCCAGCCACTGCAGCAGGATTTCATTCACTGGCTGGCCAGGGAAGTGGCACACATGATGTAGCAGACCTCTTCTGTCTCACACACAGCTACCCTCAGCAGTCTATTTCAGTGAATCTGCCAGCTCTGCTCCCCACTCTGTCACTGGTGAATCCTCCCACCCCCTGCTCCTCTGTCCTGTACCCCAGTTCTTGTATAAGTGACTAAATAAAAAAAAAAAAGCCTAAAAAAAAATGTAATGTAATTTAATTTGAATTCTATTTAAATGAGAATGCACACATATGACTATATGTGTGTTAGAGAATGTACCTCAAGAGAGTTCAGAGTGTTGCCACTCAAATTATGTCAGAAGACCAGGGATATTGACATTACCTGGGATCTTACTCATAACTTTCAAGCCCTACCCCAAACTTTCTATACCAGGTTCCATGTTTAAGGATATTCCTTTCAATGTAATTTTCACATAACATTAAATTTCAAGGAGCCTTCCTCTAGAATATGAGTTAACCTGAATATATTAAATCTCAGCAGTTTTCAGTAAACAGCATAATAATGGTTCTAAACTGCCTGATTATTTGCCTCCTTAAAAAAAAAAATTCCCTAAAGTTGAACATGGAGTCATTCTTTGTTTCTGAACTTATGAAAACATTTAATGGTAATTTGGATATGATGTCTGAGGAAGTACTGATATTGGACTTTCAAAGAAAATGGAAATCTGTTCATCTTTTGGGGGAAAGTATAAGGGATCTTTTAGCCTCCCCTCCTCCCCCAGTCTCCCCACAATATCATCAACAAAATTTCTTCAGTCTTTTACCATTTGCAAAGTTTTTCATGAGTGGTTTATTAGAAGGGTGTTATTTTGATTCCCATTTGAGGTGCGAGAAAAAATCATTATTGAACATTTCTACACAACCACAGAGTGAAGGATTTAGGGTCCATTCTGTTTCTAGGGTCTTTTTACTGTTTAGCAAAATAAGACAAGACCACATTTCTTTTAGTAGTCTGTGATGATAGAACTCAGGTACTAGTTAGGGCTCTCCCTTGTGGAGCAACAGGTTAAAGCACAGCACTACAAAGCTATCAGCAGCTGCTTCAGCAGAAGTTTGATACCCGGCCAGGGAGGTGACCCACATGGCACAGACCTCTCCTGTCTTGCCTGTTGTTCCTCTCAGCAGTGTACTTATTGTAAGATCTGGCAGATAGAATAAGACAAAGACACAGAAGTAAGAGAGAGGGGAACACTTTATTGTGCTCCCCCAAAAATAATGTCTTAAAAAAAAAGAAAGATGTAATGTTATTTAATTTGAATTCCATTTAAATGTGAATGTGCACCTATGAGGTTCACAGACCCTCAGCATAGGTCTGGGAAGTTGTGCCCAGTGCACAGGCTATGGGTTTTTTATATGTCCCTCTCTGTCGGGGAGTAGTGGAAAAATACCAATGAGTCATGTTGCCCTTTGGTCAGTGATTGTTGTTTGTTTAGGGTCTTTGTCCCATCCAGAGCAGCAGCCTGACACCAGCTTATCTTGAAACAGCCAAATATTGACATTCTTCCTTTTCAGAATTGCCCTTTTGGGGCCTGAGTGAGGGGCTTGGTGACCTTTCACTTAGTTCATCTGTTTTTCCCACTCTGTCTCTGGTGAATCCTCTCATCCCTCGCATCTCTGGCCTGTACTCCAGTTCTGTATGCATAAATAAAACTTTTTTTTTTTTTTAAAGAACTTAGGTAATAGTTGGATAAAAGGATTTTAAGGTTATGTCTAAGTCATAAAAACAAAACTAAACCATAGGCCCTATGTTCTTCTCTCAAGATAAACTGTTATAGCTGCTGTAGACATATGAATCCCATATCTCATTTACATATGATCATTCATATGCCATTTCTCTTCCACTTATGAAAACTGGAATGATATATTGTGATTTTAAAAGCAATATTGAAAGTTATTTCAAAAGTCAATCACAATTTATGCCACAGGTATTTGAAATAGTTTCTAAATGAGAAAAACTCAGAAGCCTGTAACTTTACCAAGTTATGAAAGGTCAGGGTTGCAGAAATTAAGTTCAGGAATAAAGAGATGGACAAGATTCGTAAGTGTGGAGAAGGAAATTTACAGATCTATAAATAGAAGTGCCTAAACCCAGTTTAATAAGCTTACTGAAGTTGGTGCCTCAAGAGTTTATATAGTTACAAACACATTTATAACAACTCATTGATGACAAATCAGGATTGGGATATTAAGGAAGTCTGGCATTATCTAGATACATACTCCATATTCAAATACTGATGTGACAGAACAAGAATTATTTTCTACAAATCATCTGAATTGTTTCTGTCAAGTTAAAATACTTGACTAAATATTTTATTTATTTTATGTATTTATATATAAATATTTTATTTATATATATATATATACACACACACACCACGGACCTAAACTTGTACTTCTATGGTCTAATTAAGGTTCTAATGCAAATTACAATTGACTATTTTCACATATGCCAGAAAATAATCTTAAGATTGTACAGCAGGTCCTGATTTTGATTCTTGTCATCCATTTTCACATTGGCAAATAGTGAGGTCCTCATTTTCCCCCCATATCCTTCAAGTCCCTTATCAGATTAAGATAGGCTATGGAAACTATCAGAATTATGTCATTATCATTTGCAGTTCTTTGTAAATCCCTTACCATCTTTGCTATATCTCCATACAACGCTTTGATTAACTTATCACTCTGACATTTGTAGGGGTTCCCTCACCCCAGTACAGAGAGGGTGTTACCCACTAACACAGCAGGATTTCAGTGAAACAGAATGAAACCTTAATTACAGATTTAATGAGGAAATATTCTGATCTTCAGTTCTTGCTGATTTCCCAGCTGTAGAATGATGTCTGATTATTTCCAATACACCAATGGTTTACTTTCCATCTGCTGCTGTCACCATCACCACTTTTGTTGGGCAGCTCTCTGCTGGTCATCCTGTTCCTCTTTGGCATACTGACTCTGAGAAAATGAAAATGTCAAATTCAGGTGTCTTCTCTGCTTTTGCTGAAGAGGAATATCTTGAGAGATCTAGCTTCACTGAATAATTGGAGTTAAGGAGGGACTCTATTTCTGATTTCCTAAAAGCACCCAATGTATTTATTACTCATTCCTTTTAGAATATTCATAAAGAATATATTCTGGTGAATATTATGTTTTCATTTGGTTACAAATTTGGAAAATCTATCCAGGAGATGAAAATTAGTATTCTTCTTTCTCTAGAATATAAAAGTTTCAACCAAGCATTTAAATTTTGAGGTTTGAAATTGGATGTAAAGATGCAATGTGATTGTGCAATCTGGTCATTTACCTCACTTGTCTGTGCCTCAGTTTCTCCATTTATAAAGTGGAGACACTATTAGTACTGACCTGTAGGGCTATGATATAATAAATGAGGTTAGTATGTGGGAAGTTATTAGCACAGTTACATCTTATAGCAAGTTCAAATTTATTTATCATTTTTAAAGAGTGTGTGTCAATATTGTTCTCTAGTGGTAGTGTTTATTTCATTTCAGACTGTGAATTTAATGGTGAAGTTGCTATGCCTGTGTTTTCTTTTAAAAAAAAATCTGTAAGTGAGTGGAAAGAAAACAATAAGTCAGCACATTCAGTTGACATATAATGAGACCTTGAAAACCTTAGAAAAACCATTTCTCACCAAGAGAGTGGTTGAAAATCAGAAGCTGCTGTTTTAGGCTATACATGGGAGATGCATTGACCTTCAAGCCAACAAATGACATTTTCTGAGACAATCATTTTACACAAGTTATATTAGTAAATAGCCTAATAGATTAAAGTAAGAGAAAAATCTAACATTGATTAGGGTTATCATTTCAAAACATAAAAATCATAAATGGATGCTTTAAAAATACCAATATATTCTGTTGTTTGGGGCTTAGGAGGTGATAAAAATTGAATGACCATGACTTGTTTTATATTTATATAATATACTGGGTTTTCAAATGCTGCTAATCTTAACCATTATTAATCTTAATATTATAAACACTTAAGGCTAGAGAATGAGATCCTATTTATGTTTGAGGCCATGCCTCACCAAACCAAATGCAGACAGAGATATTCTCTTTCTCTCTTTTTCTCTCTCTCTCTCTCATATACACACATACACACACACACACACAAAGTAGTACTGCCTACCATACATATTATATTTGAATATTTATTGAATATCAGAATATTCTTTTGCATTTATGAATGTTCATTACTTTTATTTAATCACCCTTTTTCTTTTATTATCATTATTCAGTCTGTTAACATCTACTTATCACCAACCATGGCACTGTATGTTATTGTGTTTTTGTTTTTTTTTTAATGAACAGGAATGAAATATTTAGATGAAAATATCTCTTTGATGAAATATTAGAAAAATAGGCCATATTTCTCCTTCTGTCCTTGGTCTTAGCATTATTTTAAACCACCATATTTCACCTTCCTGGCCTCAGTACCTCTGGCCTTGTAGCTTATAGTTCTGATAATAATGAATTTAACTCCATGTTTATTGAAGCAGTATTTACAGTAGCCAAGAAATGGAAGTAATCTAATTGACTGTAGATTGATGAATGTATAAAGAAGATAGGTTTTTATACATGATAAAACACTATTCAACTATATGAAAAAATGTGAAATTCTGTTACTTGCAATAAGGATGGACCTAGTTTGTATTATACCTAGTGAAACAAACAATAAGATTTCACCAATAACTAATATATAGAGAAAAAACAAAAAAAAAAAAAACACAGAGGAACTAAGGAAAACAAAAGCAAACTTTTAGATTATGATATCAATTAATGATTACCAGAAGTAAAGGGATTATGGGAAGGGACTAGATAGACACAATGTTATGGGAAAGGATAACTTTGGATTTTATGTGGTAACTTTAATACAATATATATTCATATTCACTCTCAATAATGTGCAACTGTGTTTTATATAATGCTATATAACATGATGTTACTTCAGGAAACAATTAAAAAGAATGATTCTGCCATCTTTTTTTTTTTTTTTTTTTTTTTGACATCTATATCTCTCTCTTTCCACTCCAAGCACTATCTTTTCCTTGTTAGAGGAGACTGCAGCTCTAGCTCCCACATACCATTCTGTCCTCCTCTGTTAGGTTTCCAACCTCAGGCCTTTCAATCAATAATGCGTCCCCTGTGGGAACAGGTGCTCTCTGCTTCTGCATTTTAGAGAACCCAATACATCGTAGGCACCCAACTGTGAGGAACAACAATAAGAATGAAAGTGCTAAAGCAAACCAAAATTCATCTCTTCACTCTGTGAAACTCATCTTTTCCACTTTATCTGATCAAATAATTTTACTAGTCAGTTGTCAGTTTCACTTTATTTCCAAAGAAACGTTCTATTCTGTTTTTGTTTCCCAAGTGCCCTGCTATAGTAATTTGGATGCACAAGACTAACTTAGTTGTTACTCAATTAAAGATGTAAGAACATAAAACACTTGTTTCTTAGTTCATAGCGGTACTTTAATTGTTAAGCTTTTTATGAACTTGAAACTTGTAAAAAAAAAAAAGGTATTTTAGCCAAAGACTCAAAAAACTAGATATTATCAGTTCCACTGCACAAATGAGGCAGTCCACACCCATGGATGGGAATCAATGTAACTCTAAATTTTCAGTAAGATTTCCTGGCTTCAGAGTGGTTCTCAAAGTTTAATGTCTGAATTTCTCGAGGTGTTCTGTAAGTGCTCAAATTCCCAACTCCCACCTGAGGGAGATTCCTTTTCAATAAGATTCCTTTCAATAAGATTCCTATTTCATAGATAATAATGATGTCTTTTAAAAGGGCCCAGCTATCACTTTTAGATTTAATTTGAAATGAAAAATCAATTTGAGAAAATTTAGCTCCTCATCTAAAAATTACTGTAATATCTTAGGTTAAATATTAACATTAAGATTACCATGCTTTTGGAAGAGAAAATATGTTATTATTTTCCTAAACTAGCAGAAGAATCACTTTATATGCAGTAGAATTAACTTTGTCCAATTTTAAAGTGGAATTGTAAAAATGCATGGCTTTTATCTCTGCTAATGAGTTATCTTATTATAGACCAAAAATAAAGTTCATAGAATAATACAGTGATAATTATATCAACTGGACTTAGATAAATTGAGTACTAATGTAATATCAGGAATATTGCATATTCCTGGTTGAAGAAACATGGGAGGTTGTAAGCTTTCTTTGGAAAAGGTATTTTTCCCTTAAATATGGAAAGATTAAAAAAGGATATGCAGATGCCAAACTGTAATATTTGACATTACAGAAACCTACATAATACTCTGGACCAGTATTACTTATTTTTATTTTTAAGATTGATTTATTTATGCACACAGAACTGGGGTGCAGGCCAGAATTGCTGGGGAATTGAGAGGATTCACCAGAGATAGAGCAAGGAGCAGAACAGGCAGAGTGACTAAGTACACTGCTGATGGGAGCAGCGGGCGAGTCAGGAGAGGTCTGCTGTGCCATGTGGATCACCTCCGAGGTCATGTTTACAACTCTTCATTGAAGCAGCTGTTGATTGCTTGCAGTGCTGCATCCTAACCTGTTGCACCAGCAGGGAGGACCTAAATCAATATTATTTCAATGTGATTTTTATAAGTACATGGAAGTCTAATAATGAATGAAAGGGCCAGAGAACAAAAAATGTAGGAAAGAACATGCTATCCTAAACAACCAACTTTGTTCCTGTCTCATATTAATGAAGAGATTGATAAAATATGGCAAATTTTATGAGAACTTGAAAGGAGATGTAAAAACTAGGCAACTAAATGGAGAAGGTGCAATCCTGATGTGAATGAGGAAAATTGATGTTCATGAAAAAATGGAAATGCCCTTAGTGTGTAGAAAGATAGAAACAAAAGAAGAGACACAGTAGGAATGCTTCCACTTGAGTTTGCTATGGACAGGAAGTATTTCTATTCTATAGCAGTTCTTCATAACAGTATTTTGCATATGAAAATCTAGTTAAGTTAGCGAGGTCCTTAATTAGGGCTTTTATTATCCTTTAATTCCTTGCTTAAAGGAAAATGATTACAAAGCTCATCTTTATGGTTTAGGAAACTAATCTTTCATTTTTGAAGTGTTTCTTTCATTTACTCCACATAGATATTGAAAGAAGAAAAGAAATAAGCTGCACAAACTGTACAAAAGTAATATATAGAAGTAGTAAAACTGAGTATTAAAGATTGTCATAAAACTACAGAAAAGTCTCCTGTATCAGACTGACCTCTTCTCTGGTTCTTATCTTAATAAGAACCTATTGCAACTCTATGAAGTGCTACTAAAATTATCTCTGCAAACCTGCTTTCTTACATGTACTCTTAGAATTTTAATTATGGACCTGTGTTTCTTGTTTGTGTTCTATTCTCATATTTGTAAGAAACACCCTTGTTCTGTATCTGTATAAGAATATCTACCTTTATTCAACTGGTGATCAATTCCACCAATTAAACTAGAGGGTTTAATCCTTTTGATTCTCCTTTTACCTAGCATTAGTTTTCCAGGTAAAGTTAAATTAATGATCAAAGACTTTCCAGGAATGACAAAATATTCTCAAAGCACAATATTTGTTTAATTGGTCTGAAAAATAGTGATAGTTTGAGAATTAACTGTTAAAATAGAATTAATGTTTATTACCCTTTGAATTTATTTCAATAGACAAATAGTTATTCTAATAAGCTGTGGGCAAAAATATGGGAAAATATGCATCTAAACAAACTTCAAAAACAACATGATGGGAGTAACATATGACAGTTTGAAGGGTTGAACTTTCACCTGAGTGTTCAAGTGAAGATGCTTATAAGTAGTGACAAACAAGAAATAGGACATTTGGTGAATTTCAGTAAGACTGAAAACTATAGTCTGGGTAAAACATTATAACATCCCCAGAAAAGAGATAGACAAGGTTGGAAGTTGATTGTGACAAAACTTGGAAAGAAGGGATGGGTATGGGAGATCCAGAGTTGTCATTAGGGTGAGTTAGTGTTAGCTGAGTGCCGATATATGGGATGGAGTTCAGCAAAGATTTCAAGTGTCTTGCTTGGGCGATTAGATAGACTAATGAATTTAAGTAACTGCAGGAACAAAACAAAAGAACAAGCAAAACTAAATCAAAACAAACCCTTTATCTGTAGAATTGACAGCAGGGGACAAGACAGGGAGGGACCAGTGGACTATTGATTATGGTTGATTTGGTGATGGGAATGGTGTTGCACAGTACATCTGAGGAGCATAAATTTATCCCACTAAATCATATGCAAGGTTTAAAATATATATAAGAGAAGAGAAGATGCAAGAACTTCTGGATATTCTGTCCTATGATTTTGTTGGTAACATCATGTGCCTTTTGTTGATAACATCATGTGCCTTTTGAAAATTCACTTGTGCTATGCACTAACATCTATATATATATACTTAAAATTTATAACTAGTTAGGTGTTCCAGGAAGAGGAATTTTGATAGTACTAGGGACACTGCTTGTGTTTTGGTTTGCAATTATGTTTTTGCCTTACAATTCATTGCCTGTTTCCCCTCTGAATCACTATTACTATTCAGGCACTATTCAGTACCTGAATCATAGGTGCTAGATACTATGGATGGGCAAAAAACTGGGCTTTCATCATTTTTAGTCACTAAAAAGTATAATTATACCTACTAGGTTTTCCTCTTTCTTCAAGGAAGATTTGCTAATGAATAAATGGTGATTTTTTTTTTTTTTTAAGATTTACTTATCTATGCATACAAGAGCTGGGGTACAAGCCAGATGTGCAGGGGCGGTGCAAGGATCTACCAGAGACAGAGCAGGGAGCAGAACAGGCAGATCTACGAAGTACACTGCTGAGGGGAGCAGCAGGCGGGTCAGGAGAGGTCTGCTGCACGATGTGTCACCTCCAGGGTAGGGGATCAAACTGGTGCTGAAGTGGCTTGCTTGCAGTGCTGTGTCCTTACCCATTGCGCCCCGAGGGAGGGCCAAATAAATGGTGATTTTGGATCTTGCCTAAGTAAGTGGCCATGGAAGACTAGATGTTTTTAGTTGCAGCATGATCTATTTACAAAAATCAACTGCGTTTTCTACATCAACAGTAAACCATTTCAAACATAAAAGTCAAACAATATAATTCATAACAGAAACAAAAACTATAAGTCTGTAAGGAAATATTAAACATCAGCATACCCTTTATGAAGAAAATATGCATATATGTTAAGAAAAGACATAGATGATTTTAAATGTTGCTGTAAAAACATGAGTAATTGGAAAGCTCAGTACAGGTTGCAGAAATCTCCCTGAATTAAATTCAGTGCAATTTCAATAAAAAACATAACAGTATTTCTTGGACTTTGATAAACTGCCTCTTAAATTTAATGATCAAGTTCTTAAAACAAAAACAATGTGTCTATATCATTTGATACTTAACAATATTATTTTTTGTTTGCCTATTTTTCACATGTAAGCAGACTTCTGGTCGTAATGCTACTAACTCTGTAACTGGGAAAGTCACTTGACTTCTTGTGCTTCTACTTCCTCATGTGTGAAATAGTACTTATCTCTGAGATTGGTAAAAAAGCTCTCCTGAGACAAGATCTGTGAAGTACTTATAATTTAAAGTATATAAGGATTACTTATTAGATATAATTATAAATAAAATATAGAGAGATTGACACTTAAGCTTTTATTCAGTTCAACAGACTGCATCATGATATTTTATCAGTAGTTTTATACAAAACATATCAGCAAAGATACATTGATTGGAATCAAATAATGACTAGCATAGATATTCATTTCATTCATTAAATGGGACATACATTGTATCTTCTTTTTCTCTCAGATGCTAATTAGATAATTTTTCCCCCTTTATATAAATTTCTTTTCCCTCTGCAAAAGCTGCCTATTTCAGATTTTCCATTAGGCTTTTTTAGTGGTTCTTAAGTCCTACTTGCCATGTTTTCTTTATTCAGGTCTCTGTCTTTTCTATCAATGTGAATTTCTGATTAATGTACTGTAAGTCTCTACCAGTTTTTACTTAAGTAACTTTTTTTACTTACAAGTTCGGTCAAATATTCTTATCTGCTATTTCCTAGATATTTATGAATAAAGCATTTGAATTTAAAAGGTATGTGCCAGACACCAGAACATCTACCCTAATTTTCTCCATCATATTTATGACTGTGCTGTCTAGAGCAAGCAGTGACCTATGATAAGACAAGGAGATTAATAAAAGCTATCCTCAGAGTACAACCACTTGTGATATTTTGAAAGCAAAGTTAAGTTTTATTTTAAAGTAACATACATTAGATTTAATGTCAGATGCATTAACAAGACAAAATGTGCCTGTCCCTTGCAGCTTGTGAGGCACTTATATTATTACTTTTAAGGACACTTAGACAATTTTGATTTCTCCTCGAAATTATCAATTATCACTTAACTTAATCAAACCCTTGGATTCTTTCCCAGTCCTAAATTACAGTTTACTTTTATCTTTTTGTAAAAACCAGCAGCCCCTGGATTATGCCACTGACAGTGGGACATCTAAGCTGGTTCAGGTTTTGCTTGGAAAATCCCCACCAGCTGCTCTGCCTGACGCTGGGTTAATTGCCTTAATTAGCTTTCTTACAATAGCCTCCTTAATCAGTCCTTGTGAGGAGATCTTAAACTCACATGTGGTTCCTTTTCCACTGTATACTGACCTTTTAAAAATATCCATTCAGTCTTTTTTTGCACAAGTGCTCTTGATGTCTATAATGAAAGATATAAAAAGCAAGAGGAAAAACCTTGGGGTTACTGTGTGTGTGTGTGTGTGTGTGTGTATTTCATCCCAAATTGTGATCCTTAACTTCTAATCAAGCTAGGTTTTTCTGACGTTCTAAATTACTAACAGCTAGATCTTTCTTTCTCTTTCTTCTCCCATGGCTCACTTAGCCTTCTTTTCTAATGAATGCTTAATTAACACTGATAACATTCTTTCTGATGAAGTTTGCAGTTGTCACATTTCACAGCCTGCTGCAATTCTGCTCTTAAAAAACATTCAACTTTTAGCTAAGAAACTTTGAAATTTCTACACATTGTTGAAAGCATAAAGACAACTTTAGTTTCATAATATAGGATTTCATGTAGACCACCATCTTGATGGTGTCAAACCAAACTTTGAGTTAGTCTCCTATAATCTGTAACATTAATTTTCTATTATTAGAAATTGATGATATGGTCTAAAAGGACTTTCATAAATATTCCACCCTTGCTGCTGACTTTTATTTTGCCCAATAAGTTGTGTGTCAATTGATTTTTTTAAATATTTTTCAAAATGTTTCTTAAACTGCTACAAGTGTATTTATAGAATTACACAAAATAATATCAGTGTGTTTGTTTTTGTATATATGCATGTATTTGTGTGTGCACAGTATGGAATATTTATTTTAGGCTTTTCTGAAGCTTCCAGCTCCTGCCACTATCAAATTAGTGTAAAGGGGGAAAAAACCCTAAATGAGCCTTTTGTCAGCTAACAGAGAGGGGGAGAAGAGGGGTGGGAAGAAAAGGGAGAGAAGGGTGGTAGAGGAGGAGGGAGTAGGAGACAGGTACTGTTATTTTATGGGTAAATAATTATATCTGAGTTAATTTCATGTGATGCTTTGACTTCAATGAAATATATTACTTTTTATTGCTCATTTTGTCAAATTCTGATTATCAAAAGAACTATTCATCAATAGCTTGTCATAATTAGTCTTCCTTCCCTTCTCCACCCACCAGCAATCCTTAAAGAAAAAAAAAAAAAAGATGTATAATATGTTGAAGCTCTGAGTGTTTCCAAGGGAAAAGAACTGAGGCTGTGAAGTATAGGGGGTATAAGGTAGGAAATCTCTTTTCTGGATAAGTGATGAAGAATAATTGTGGTCTGCTATGAGAATGAGAATTATGCCCTGTTAAAATGTATAATGAAGAGGGTAACAGTTTGGTTCTGTGCCTCACCAGTTGTATCCAGAGAGTTGATGAAATGTTTATTTATTGTAAAGATAATTAGTTAAACTTTAAAAATTAAATAATATGTATCAATTACATATTATAAATTTCCTCCTAAATTTTTCTGATTCTAAATGTACTGAGTCAGCTTAACCACTGATGGATATAAATAAGGGAAGAAATTTTGAACATAGGAAACCTTGGTGTCTGATACTTTGTATTATTACTATTATGACATGTTATTTTTATTGTATATCAGGATGTCTCACTCTGAATTGCAAATTAAAATTCAGTGCTTTTAAATGTAGATTAGTGATTTTCTTATCCAAAAGCAGCACTTGTCCCTAAAAGAAGAAAGAATAAAATCTCCCTAAGAAAAACAATCATACTATCTAGTGAGATAGGAGCATGCTGTGTTCCCTTGTGTATATCCTAATTGGTGATTGCTCTCTTCCCCTCTTCGTAGGCACAATGTTAACTGCAATTGTCATCCAGGGTCCTTCTGGTTCAGTCATTGACAATAGTATTATAATAATACTTGGTAAGAACCTTCAATTTAAGGGCTTAAAAAGACTAAATGCACCCTATGGATTGAAGTTTTAATATAGCTTATTATACCATTAATTTAAGCATAGTGAAAGTCAGTAAGCAATATACACTATAAAATGAGGTTTTGATACTCTAATTCTTCTTAGTCTGACAAGGCTAAAGTGTATGGTAGCTTGCTTTCCTGTGTATTGTTATCATGTTTGTTCATTTTTTCACCTGTCAAAGTATGCCAATGATGATTGCTGGCTTCAGTCAGAATTCTTGTTATTAATTGTATAGAAACCTAAGCCTGGTTGCAGCAATTACTATAAATTGTATATGTATTTTTTTTTTTTTAACAGAGTCCTTACCAGTTATAGGTGATCAGGGGTAATGGTGTGCTCTCTACTGTTTAGAGATCACAATTGTTCTCTTTTTCTCTCTGGAGCAACTATGTTCTGGCTGTTTTAGATAATTCTCTTATTTTGAGTGTGTGCAACTGCTGCCAGAACAGGCTTTATTCAGTATTGTTTCTTTTTAATCTGCCTGTGAAACTCTCTCCTTCGTATGTGGCCCATCTGAGAGAGATGGTATGGGATTTATCCATCCTGACTATGGAGGAAGTCATTTCTCAATGAAATACAGTCTGTAGAGAATTTCTCTAGAGAAGAGACATTGTTTGTTATCTCAGGGACAATTTGGAACAGGCTTCTGATCTGTACATTCAAGGATCATTTTTTCACACCTAGAGTTGTGGGTGCTATATATATTCTTCTCAGAAACTGTTACTCGTACATGAAATGATTTGTTTAGACTTTGTTATCAGTTTGTTGATCTCTTTGCTTTTCCCCTTGCTCTCAGATTACTTACTGTCAGAGCAGAGAACAGCTTAAAGTTCATCATCAGCTTGGGTAGTATAGGGCCAGACACCCTTACATATAGCTACAGATCTGACTCTTAAAATGGTTAAGCTTTAAGTATACAGAAAATTTCATTTATGTATAATACTTCCTTTTCTGGCAAAGTCTTGTGAGTTCCATGCAATCTATAATGCCTTTTTTAAATTTAGTGGGAGATTTGCAAGAGTAACCTTTAGTAGACAAATTACATTGGCAAATAGAATGGCCCATCCACAAATAAACTGAAGGGACTTCCATGACTGGTTTTAGCAGTCACTTTTTTTTTCTTTTTTTTATTACTTTTTCCTTTTTTAATTATTACAAAAGTTTATTTTTACATCATTTTGCACAATTTTTTTTTCCATCTCGATTGTAATCCCTGCGGGTTTCCCATCACCAAATCACCCATGTGCCACCACCATATTCCCATGCATTTCCCTCCCTTTCCCCCCCGCCCCCGTTTTTGATCCCATTCCCCACTCCACCCCCACAACATGTCTCTGGTATATGGTTGTTCATTATTTTTGTTATTTTCTCGCCTGGTCCATTATACTCCTGCTATGAGTGAAACC
>NW_004567104.1:36188458-36207542 GCF_000260355.1 Condylura cristata
TTTTCTTTGTTCCATTGTATCTTCTTTGCTCCTTTGTCAAAAATTAGGTGTCCATAAACTTGTGGGTTTATATCTGGGTTTTCTATTCTAATCCACTGGTCTTAGCAGTCACTTTTTAAGGGATATCTTGTAAATCTAGAAATTTCAATTATTTGCTTATTTTTTTTAAAGATTTATTTATTTGTTCATACAGAACTGGGGGACAGGCCAGAGGTGCAGGGACGGTGAGAGGCTTCACCAGAGAAGAGTGGGGAGCAGAACAGACAGATCAATGAAGTACACTGCTGAGGGAAGCAGCGGATGGGTCAGGAGAGGTCTGCCACGCCATGTGGTAACCGCTGGGGCAGGCGGATATCGAACTCATGCTGAAGTGACTTTAGTTTCTTAGTGCAATGCTTTAACCCACTGCACCACCAGGGAGGGCCTATTTGCTTATTTTTAATTCAGATGGTCATAGAAAGCTTGGATTGACTATCTCCAGGCCTCATGTAATTTTTTTTCTTCAATATAACTGTGCAATTTCTGTTCAATCTAATTTTTCAATATGACTGAAGTTCCTGTTCAGAATGACTAAGAAATTTTAGTGATTTTAGGTATATGTATCTGTTCTTTTATTATCAAGGATTCACTTTAAATAAAGTACTTCTTTTGTTTTAGGACATTAATTTAATAGGATCTAGGGAGTTGAGGAATTATAGGACTCTATTAATGGAAATAAAAAGTCTAATTATATCAACTGAAATCTTAAAATAATGAAATTCTCTGTCCTTAGAAGAAAAGATAATTCCACACATTAGATATCTTAATGTGGAGATGTACATCTTTTGAGGAAAAGTATATAAATTATTCTCCCTCACCCAGAGTTGTAGTTTGTTGCTGCCCAGCATTCCGAGCCAATATTTCTGCTGTGACATATATGACAGATGACATTCATATGCTCAACATACTCCCATGGGCATACCCAGATTTTGACAAAACACCACAACATTTATAGTGAAGTTAGGCACAGCAGTAGGTCAAAGTCAATGCAATTATTAAAGTGATGTCAGTATCCAGTGCTCCCTGTGGGCTCTTCGGAAAAGCTTCAAGATAAAATGTAAATAATTAATTTCATACTAGCTTTGCCTCCATTCTCAACCCCCACCACCTTTTTTTATCACCCAAGAAAGAGCCATGAAATTCAACTAAGTAAGAATGATATCAAATATGTTACTTTGAATCATGCTAAAATGTTTATTTATTTTTAGATTCACAGATAGGTATTTTATTTTATGATAACCAGAGGACTGTGCAATACTACATATCTCACAACTTGACATTATACAATTTTATTTGGAATCTTATGTGCTGGGACTGAAGTTTAAGTTCTGGATTTACTCTTGGGGTAGCAAATTCTCAAAGACCTTTCATTAGCCTCTAGTAAAGTGAGGTAATGACCCTGACTTTACTGAGGATTAAATGAGATACTTCTTGCTTCTATGTATTAACTTTTATGATTTACCATATTTCTTTGGTGATTCATAATCATGAGTAAGTATAAACCTTATTGATAAAGTAAGACTATCACACTTTACAGTAAATTGCTTGCCCAATCTCCGGTCTTTCTCCCTTTCTATCATGCTGAATTTTCCCCATCTGTAGTATATATCCTCTTCCACACTAATATTCCTGAGAAGTTTAAGAGGATTTTTAGATCATCAGATATAATTAATGTTTTTATACAAAGACTATTAAATTTCATTCACAATGAAATTAGAAAAATAATTCACAACAGGGAATTGGATTAGAATTAAAAAAATAAAGAATAATTAAGGATAAAGGAGATAGGAATACATATACATTTTTATATGTAAAGAAAGGCTAATAATTAAAACTCATAATAATTATTCCTGTGGCAAGTTTTGACAATTTTATAAATGGTCTAGATGAGGGGATTCACACTGAAATATCTACTAGAAGCAGACTCTGATAAATTATTGACCTGACTTGCTTTGCTGACAGTTTCATCTTTCTTTTAAGGTAGATGTTGTAGTGGGGAATTGCTACTATGGGCCTAATTCTAATCTCAAGGGAAAGTTTGCTGGATTTCCCCTCCAAAAAACATCAAGTCTAGTAGACAGGATGAGTCATGGTTGAATGAAAGTAAAGAAGGTACAAGTCTTACAGAAGACTTGTGTTGAATCAAAGTATTCAACTATAAACTTGGAAATACCTCTCAAATTGCCTGTCCTTAATAAGACATGGCCATAGTCACAATTTTTATCAATGTTATTGGCTATATTATAGAGGCAACTTAGTTGTGTGTGATAATGTGATTGGAGATAAAATAAATAATGCATTAATGCAAAAAATTAAGACATGAACCAAGTTTGACAGACTAAACTGCTGAGCCAAAAACAACATGATAAAGATTTATGACCTGAATAGAGTTTTAAAAAATTACAATACCTAGTGATGTTGCATGTTGCTGATGAAATTAAATGTTAATTTAACCCTCCTGGAGGGAAATGTGGAAATATACAGTAAAGCTTTAAGGTATTTAAACTGGCTATCCTACCTGATAAATCTAGTGTAAAGAATTAATCAGGAATGTGTTTAAATGGTAAGCAAAACGATTAAAAAAATGAATAGTTATTGGTCAAACATATTATACCATTATCATAGGATATACCATGTAGTCTTTAATTATATAGCATCCATTTAAATGTTGACATGAAACTATATTAACAAATTGGGTAACAATGAAGAATACTATAATTTATTTTTATAAAGTCGTGTGCACATATATATGCAAATATTTTATTTGCACATATATATGCAAATATTTTAAAACAATATGTGTGGAGGAATACTCAGAAATATGACAGCAGTTTTGTTGTTTATAATTTTAGGGATGAAATTTTCTACTTTATGCTTTTTTATATTTTCTAAGCCTTCAATAGCATACTTGCATTGATTGTGTGATAAAATTTTTATCCCAAAAATATTAGATTGAGGTGACTGCATTTTAGCTGAAAAATTTTCTATGGAGAACGAAAGTGATCACCAATGTGATACAGCAATTAATAGAAAAATGTATAGCTAGATCACATATATAACACTAAAGTTTTAATGGAGGTTGATGGTAGAGGGTGTGTTAGAGCTATAAACCCAGGGGATCATATGGCATTCCATTATTGGAACTGTGTTTAAATAAAAACTGTAACAATATGTATAATTCAATGGATGGGGAATTGTTGTATAAATAAAAGTTTTATAACTCAAATTATTTTGTCCAGAGAATTGATAACCCAGGGATCTGAGGAGAACAGCCAAAGTACTTAAATATTTAAAGGATGTAAGATTGAAAACAAGTTTGATTATCTTTGTAAAGCTTGAATAAATGGAGATTCAGCAAAGAAGATATTCAGAAAGATGTCCTAACATTTAGAAAATTGTATAGCAGGCTATAGTAGAAATAAATATATTTCCCATTATAGTCCTATCATTTTGGATCCTCTTTGATGCAAATGATTGAAAATCCTATTCAAAATGATCATGTTGTTAATCATATTGTTAAATTATTAGCTGAGAAATAAGGAGCTTAGTCTATATTCAGTCATGCAGAGGCTAGATGTGAAGTTTCCACTGATGCCTACTTCCATTCCTTCCTGTGGTTTTATTGTGAAAGGGACTCAGTTTCATTATGACAAGATGACTTTAGCCCTTTGGAACTCCCATCCTCTATTTACATTCAGCAGAAAGAATAGTGGAATGGAAAGTCTGACCTGATTCCCCTGAGCCATTATTGGTCCCTTTACAAATTCCAAACCAATTACAAATAATGTTGATTTGTTCAATGTCATTTCATTATAATGATGAGAAAAAAAGAAATCCCAGTCTAACTTGAAGGAAACAGTGTTACTGTAGGATTTGTTTCATTATATACCATTTTGCTTAAAGTCATCATATCCAAATACCTATCAGCAACATAAAGTGAGGACTTAATGCACAGTGTCCAGTGTGGCTGATGACTTTACACTAAACTGCAAAAGTGGCAGATGTCTATTAGAACTAAAGTGACAAGTGTAACTGAATGATTTCTTAGGTTCTTTCCAATGTCTAGATTCTATGAAACTGTGATTCAATTTGCAACTGGCACTAAAACTTGCAGGGAGAGAGGTATAAAAGGAACTGCAGAGGAATTTTTGATGAACTCCATAAAGATATTACTGGTTTGCAAGAGAATTGGTGTAGGCAGGCAAAGCTATTGATGGAGGAAACAAATTAAAACAGAAAACCTATAGTTGCACACTTTTGAATATTGGGGTAAAAAGGAGATTCCTTCAGATAACTTATGTAAGTATCCTGTCTTTACTTAATCAATAGGGATTTTCGTGCATCTATATTTTTCCCTCTTATATAGTACAGACTCTCTCTCTTTCTCTCTCTCTCTCTCTCTCTCTCTCTCTCTCTCACACACACACACACACAGAAACTAAACTAGCAGTAGGAAAAACAAGAGAAAGAAGTAAGCTTCTCTTCAAAATAGAACCCACCTACCCCTGAGGTTATGCATTTTCCAATACTAAAATAATTGACTAATCATAGATTATTTAGGCTTGACATGTGCCTTTCAAACTTTATATGATCCCTGGAAGGGCTAAGGAATTCATTCTCAGAGTAAATTGCTGTAATCAGATAATCAGATCACCAGCTTCTTAGAACTGCCATCTCAGCAAAATTTCTCCTGCAAATTTGCACTTTTTTTTTTGAGAGTGGGAGAGTAAAGAGGGCAAAGGTTTGGGAGCAGATGGTGATTTGGGATATATTGGACAACCAATAGACAATTTAAGAAATAAAAGGTAAAGGAAGTTTTGGAAACCTGAAAGTAGGGGATTTAAAAGGATGTTAATAAAGACAATTTTGCCTAGAGCTTTTTAAATTCTGTGTGGACTAGCTGGAAAGGAATATCTCTGCTTTTTTTTTAAGTTACTGCAGCTCCTCTCATGTTCTATCACCGAATTCCCTCTCCTTTTCTACATGTTAAGATGTAAGTAGGGAGGAAGAATAAAGAGGTTAAGACAGAAAAGAGGAAGAGTTTTTATTCATGTGCCTATCACATTTCTCTTTTTATTCTCCATACTATTTCAGGTTGTAAACCCTGGGATTTGCCTTTTTTAGGATAACTACATTGCATTGCCTAGGAACATCAAGGGTGATGTACTGAGGTACAAAGCCTCAGTTCATCTGCACTCTATGTGGTTCTGGTTGATGAACCTTAAAAGAGAAGAAATGGAGCTGGAAAAGGTCTAGAGAAGGGCAGATAAAATGATCATAGGGATAAAAGGATGTTGTATAAGAGCAGATTAAAACAATTACTTTTTTTCATGCTGACCTCTACAAAAATATGAAGGGCACAGACAAGGTAAACATAGACTTGATGTCCAGACTCTACTTTGTCATTGCTCTGGGAAAGACTCAGAAGTAGAATCTAGCAAAGAGATGAGGAAAAATATAGTAACTTTGCAGCAGTGAGTATTGTTATGTGATTCCCCACCTTTAAGTCGTAATATAAACTTAACACATTTAAAATGTATTGATTAGGCTAAAATTGAACCTCTGTAATGCTTTATCATAACAAATCTTATGATGTTTAGGAATGCTTTATTTTTCGGTGTGGATAATTTAAAATAATAGTCTTTAACCTGACTGCTTACTAAAGTAGACTGGGGATTCTTTAAAATGATATAAAGATTCTATAGTCTTAGTTGAGCATTAAAAAAAAAAAAAGCCTTGGGAGTAGAGTTTACAATTCATATGTTAAAACAATTCTGACTATGATATTCATAGGATTTGGGATGAGTGGTCCAGAGGCTGCTTCTACTTCTCTGGGAGGTAGCGCTATGTGATGGGAAGTAGCATGACCTAGTGATGGGGTCAGGCAGAAGCTCTGCTGCTTCTCTGGCTGTGACTTGGACAAGTTAACTACTGTCTCTGTGCCCATGTCTATCTCATAGGGTAGTATGTAAGGGATCTTGTGCTTACTGGGGCTAATTAAATGTTAGCCTGTAAATCCCCACCCTAAGCTCCAACGAGATCCTGTTCCAGTGGATTGTCAAACACAGACTCCTGTGTGGTTGGATGATGGATTTAAGCACATCAATGGTTTCTATGAAAAGGAGTGAAGACAATTTCATAGAAAGGTATGAATGTATCAGTGACATCTCTTCTCTCTTTGTGGCTCTTTTATATTTCCTTTTGTAGGTAGAATAATTAAGGAAAAGCATATGTTTTAGAAGTATCAGATTCCACTGACTAGCTTCATGGTGTTTCAGATCATTTGTCTATATTTTGGGGTTTTCTTTCCTATTGAGGTCTGTATCTTTTAAGATTAGTTTATTGATATTTTGTTGACATTGAAACTAAAGGAAAAACAAATCAGTGGGGATCTCAAAATGTGTGTGAATGCCTATTGGGCTGGTGTGCACTAAGCAGCTGGTGAAAAAAATAGCTGATGCCCCCCCTAAGTTGTAGTAAAGACCTAGGAAAATGATCAGAGGGTTGAAAGTAAAGAAATGAAAGGACACAAATAAGAAGGGGCTTTCTTCAAGAAGGAAACACAAGCAAGGCAAATACACATTTGAGAAAAGGCAGGGAAAGCAGAATGTGTGGCTTCTGCTGAGTGGACTGGAGAGGAAGCGAGGATATTAGACATGTGGGGGGAGGAACTGCAGCTCTGCAGATCAGGCCACTGGGCTGCTGCTGGGTCTCAGGGAACCACAGGTATTTTCAAACACTATTTTCTTGAAAGGAGACACAGACTGTCTAGGAGCACACTCCCTGTCTTATGGGGTGATCAGGAAAGAACAGAATGGGAACCCCCAACCTATGTTACTGAGTCTTCCCAAGGGCCATTTCAGAGTTTGGAGTTTGCATTTACTGAACTCTCTCTTGTCATCATCCCACTTCACACCTCTTAAGGACTCTGCTTGGCAGTTTGTGTGATATGTTCATTGCTGCCTCAGGCCCATAGCAGGTTATCAAGGACAGAGCATACTTAATAGGATGGAAGAAGAACAAGAACTTGTTTTTTAAATTTATTTATTTATGCATACAGAACTGGGGTACAGGCCAGAGGTACATGGGTGGTAAGAGGATTCACCAGAGACAGAGTCGGGAGTAGTGCAGGAAGTTTGACAAAGCACACTTCTAAGGGGAGCAGCGGGCGGGTCAGGAGAGGTCTGCCACGCCATGTGGGTCAGCTCCCTGGCCAAGGATCAAATTCTTGCTGTAGTGGCTTCAGAGAGCTTCATAATGCAGTGCTTTAAACCATTGCACCATCAGGCAGAACCCGCAAGAACTTTTTGTTTGCTATATTGGGGTTAGAGCCAGTCCCAAAAGCACAAGTCACAAGGTACTAAGTATCCATATTCAAGATTCTTGGAGCCAATAGCAAGTGTGCATCGATATCTTCTCAAAGAACTTACCGAAGAGAGGTTCCCTAAGAGCCAGATGGAAGCCCAGAGTTAGTAAATATATCACATATTTGAGAAGTAGTTTCTGTTTGAGTAGTAGGGGAATGGAATAGAAGAAAAGGTCATAAGAACAGATGTGTCCTTAAGTAGTTCAGAGTTAATCTGGAAGAGAAGGAAAGAATGCATTATCCTATGTTTTTTGTTTTGGGAAAAGGACTCTAGGCTTGTATTAGACCATTTTTATTTTCACTGAAAATAACTATATATGTGTGCATACCTGTGTTTACACATATGCATGTGTATATATGGATACATGCACACATATAGATGTGCTTCATCTATATATTTACATACATCTATCATCTGCAGAACTAATGCTACCACAGGGGTAGTTGAAGCAGTAGGGACAAAGAGGCAAGGTTGTCTAGTGAACTGTGTTGGAGATTATTGGGACTTTGGTGGGGGGTGTGGTGTGATGCTGTGGTAACACATAATTGTGTAGGTGTGAATCTATGCCTTTAAATCATAAACTAACATTGCCTTAATCATAATTTAAAAAATAGATGTTTTAATTCTCCTTACTCTAATATGTGTAAAGAATCTTAATTTAGAAATTAAAGCATTAAAGCAAAAGTATCTCTTTAACCTAGATTATAGATACATGTAAATATATAGTACCGATGTATGATGCACATCTATATGTGTGCATGTATCCATGCATATGTATAAACACAGTTATGCACACATCTATGGTTATATAATACATATTCATAGCAGAGTATGATTTAGTAGTACAACTTTGTGTATTTTCTCAAATGTGACCTAGTATCATTCAATTTATATTTTTTATGGCAAATGACATTTTTTTAAATCAATAACTTGACATAGACCAGAGAAAATAAAGGATATTGTTAAGAGGTTAGAATGTAGAGTCACACTATTGACTGTGTGACCTTGAAGAAGTCATTAATGTTTCTGGTCCCCAGTTCTTCATCAGTATAATTGGAAAACACTACAATCTGCCTTATAGGTTTATTGTGATCAATAAACAAGTTAATGTATGTAAAACCACTTAGAACATTTTCTGACATGGTATAGAAGCTATGTTGGTATTAAAAATAGACCAAGTTCATGTCTTCACTATTATACTAAATTATAACATACTAGTACACCATATTTTATTTAGCAGATCCCCCCCCCCACTAACTGGCATATTGGCTCTTTTCTAGCTGTGCATTATTACAAACAATCCTGCAATAAATATTTGATCAATATATGGCACATATTGTTGAAACATGTGTTACAACTGGTATGACAAATGCTACTATTATGATAAATGCTTTTGAAATCACATTGATGCTAAGAATTTAATGTAACTTCTTTCTGATTTACACACTTGAGATCATTTTTCCCATCTCTAAAATGACTTGAAAGAAGCTGTAGCCCAAAGATTTAATGAGGTTATGTCCCTTTTAACTGTCAAGAGCTCCCCATTCTTTACACTGATATTCTTTTGAATTGTTGATAATTAATCAGGAACATCTGTGGTGAAATGTCACATAGATATCACTCCAAACCTTCGATCTGTGACTTTAAAGGAAGGTTTTTCTCCCTGTCTGCTGGTCCTGTCATTGCCAGACTTTCCTCTTATTAACCTTGAAGTCACACAGAACAGCCTCTCCTGTGATTTCATCATATCTCCCATCTGAAGAGATGCTATCACACTCAAAAAAAAAAAAATTAAAAAGACTACATCACCCCCACACAGAGGCAGGTCACAGGTTTAATTTCCCCTCCTCCCAGGGGGGCTTATTGCCCCACCTGTCACTTACAGGTCCTCACAGACTTCACTATGGGCCACGTGTCAATTTGTACAGAACATCTCAATATTAAAATTTGTTCAAGAAATACCCTTCCTTCTGATGAATTCAGTCTACTATGCGCTTTATAGAGAAGTTATTTTCTCCTTTAAGATTATTTCAACTTCATGAAGGTGATCTTTGCTTACTAAAAATGATAAAGCAAATTTGTACAGAAGCTTTCCACTATCTCTATAAGCTATGCAAAGTGGAAAGACTGTCAGATATTTATGAAGAAATATTCCATGTGCAGTGAGTGTTACTTGGATTGAGCACAGCTGGCAGCACACAGGGCTGACTCTGGGCAAAACGATGAAAGCCCAGAGGTGTATGTTTCACTTCAGTGCCCTGGCCTTTCTGGTCAATATCCTCGAATACCTTGACTGCTTGGGGTTACGCATGCTTCTCTGATTTTGAGAATCCTTTTTAATCAAACTTCTGTCACATTGTCAAACTGTTGTGTTTTGGCATTGCTGGCACTAGAGAGGCCAGGAGTAATGAAGCCATGGACTTTGAAAGGAAGAACAATGATTGGTGAGACAGTCACTGAGGGAAGACACGGTGGAGAGCATGATGGTGACGACTTCACTTGCATTGGTGGCATGGAACAATTGTCAGCGAGGCAGTCCAGTGAATGTAGAAGCAGGCACTGGATTTGCATAAAACTGAGGGTCAGGACAGAGTGAGAAATAACCTTTAGAGTAAGTTTGTTGTAACTGAGTATTGGAAGCTTCCCAGTTTGGTTGGGAATTGCATATAGGTCCACAGAAGCAGGATCCAGCAGGGATCAGGTTGGGGGAGGGTCAAACTCTGGAGCAGGTGAGGGTCAGGCCTTCATTGCCAGCAGATTGGTGTGTTATGACAAGCTGTTATGAATGACAAGTTTTTTTTTTTTTAATTGGTTGGGGAAGATATTCCTTTTCACTCTATCTTATCTGAGTCCAGAGTCTATTAAGAGGCTCTAGAGAATTTGGGATGGATTTCTTTTTAGTGCTTCCTGGTCTCTGCCATTATCAGTGCAGCCTCTTCTACACTGCTGTGTTTTTGCCACATTCTGATCCTTCCTGGATGCTGAGTGCTGGATTACTTAGACTAATCATTAAGTTCTGCTGAACATGCATCTGTCCCTCCTGCCTTTCTTCATCTAAAAGCTTCTAAAGTTACTAAAACATTACTTTCTCATATCAAGCAATCTGTGAGGTCTCTTTCCCTGGTGGAGGTCTCCTTGGTTATTTCTTTTAGACTCCACCTTTCCAAAAGCAGGATTTTGCACCTTGATACTGAAAAACAACAACAACAACAACAAACTGTTGACATCTACCTACAACAAAGCTTCCTTGAACTAGGAACATATCTTAATAAAGATATGTTGACAAAGATATCTCAATAAAGAACATTCCCTTTCATTATTTTTGTTTAGTTTGCAACAGAAAGATATAATTTAATCTCTTAAGAGCTCTTTTTATATGTACAGTGCACCCCCACTGTCTGAAAATACAGCATTCCTACTTGGTCTCATTTGATAAGTTATCTTGGGTATCTGTAACACTATTATAATTAATTTATATGGAAAAAATTAAGCTTTCCCAGACTCCCAAAATCTGCCAAATCAAACCAAGTGGGGAAGTTCTACTTTTGGATAGCAGGGAAACCTGTATTTGCCTTTTCAACTTATGCTATTTGTAGAATGAGAGGATTCTACCTACTTACCTGTGAAAATTTGCAATCCAGAAAAAGATGGGTAAACTGCATGATGTTTTATTCCTTGTCTTTTTTTTTTCTGTTTGATATCACTGTACCTCCTAACCTAACCTCGCATAGAAAATCAATCTGATGTTTTCATTAGGTTTCTCAGATAAAAAGCCATGAATACACTACACTATGGAGGCACCTTGAGTACACTTACTAGACATATTCACAGTTCTTAGAAATCAAGTCCTATGACTTCCTGAATGTGGACAAGTTCCTTATCATCAGTTATTTTTCCAGTAGCTGGAGCCTTCCCTTGCCCTGTGTTTTTGTCCAGAGGCTTCTTCCTATTCCTGCCTCAGTTCTGCTTCAACTTTCCCCTCATTTCCCCAGACTCTTTCAACCTCAAAACAGACCTTGAACTTCCAACTTTCTTCACTACACATAGGTATATTTTCTGTTACATTTTGTTTGGGGAAATAATATTAATGAAAGTTTAAACAATGAAATCTTCTATTTCTGACATGCCAGAACATTTGCCTTTCATAGTATTCTTGCTTTTATTTATTAAGCTCCTGACAAAAGGAATAATAGTAATTCATTTTTCACATAAATGAAGATGTCTAAACCAACTTTGATCCAAATTGAATGAGAAGGCTGCTGGTTTATTTGAAAACTGAAAAGCTAAGCCATAAGGGACTATTGACATCTTTTGAACTTAAGTATGCATTAAAGCCTGCAGAATAGATGTTGACCCATGAATCAGTATTTTGATCTCCTCAGGTGATGTTGATGTAACTGGTCTTGAATCACATTTTGTGAAACATGATGATTTTTTGTTTGTTTGTTTAGGTTACTAGGTATTTAAACTAATTGTTTTCTTCTAGAAAGGAAATGTAAAGGGCGTTATAATGTTAGATGAGGCACAATACTATAAAATGCTCTTTTGTAAGCTTAACAGGAGATTCTTGACACCATATTGAATTAGATTTAGAAAGATAAAAGACAGTAGTAACTGAAAGAACTAACTCTGAATTGCTGCTTTGTTATTTGAAAATATTTATTTTTATTTATGCATACAAAAACTAGGGTGTAGGCCAGAGGTTCAGTGGGTGAGAAGATTCACCAGAGACAGAGTAGAGAGCAGGACAAGTGAATATACTGAAATACACTGCTGAGGGAAGCAGTGGATGTGACTGGAGAGGTCTGCTGGGCCATGTGAGTCACCTCCCTGGGCAGGAATTGATCTTATCATGCCTCAGTGGCTGGCTAAATCTTGATAGCACTGAGACTTTAAGTCTTCCACCACCATGGAGGCCCTAAATTCCTATTTTAAAAGTGATTTTGAGTGTTTTTTGGCAAGTCATTTAACTTCTTTTAGAGTCCATTTTTTCACCTGTTAATCGTGATAATAAAAATAATTACTTTATAGTGTTACAGAAGATGGAATGTATTATTGTATTCAGATTACTGACTCTAATGCCTAATGCATAGTAGGATTTTCTCCAATAAATGCTACACTGAACTTTGTTTTCTTTCTTTTACTTTTTTTCAAGATTTATTTGTTTATGTATACAGAACTGGGGTACTGGCTGGAGGTGCAGGGGCAATGAGAGGATTCACCAGAGACAGAGCGGGGAGCAGAACAGGCCGACTAAGTACACTGTTGAAGGGAGCAGTGGGCAGGTCAGGAGAGGTCTGCCACGCCATGTGGATCACCTCTGGGGTGGGGATTGAACTCATGCTGAAGTAGGCTTTAGCTTCTTAGTGCTGTGCTTTAACCTGCTGTGCCACCAGGGAGGGCCCTCTTTCTTTCTTTCTTTTTAAATATATATATGTACAGGCCAGAGGTGCAAAGAGTAAGAGGTAGAGTGGGGAGCGTAACAGTCAGATGTACTGAAATACACTGCTGAAGAGAGCATTGGGTGGGTCAGTAGATGTCTGCTGTGCTATGTGGGTAACGTCCCTGGCCAGCATCAGACTCTTCAGTGGCTGCAATGACTTCATAGTGCCATGCTTTAACCTATTGCACCACCAGGGAGGGCCTATAATGTGACAGCCTGCATGGAGGATGGGGACTAGAGGATGAAGTTAAGAGGGGGAGAGGAAGGTTGGTATAAACTCTTACTATTGGAAACTACTTTCAAGCTTGTATTTTTTTTTTTTTTCTATAATCAGGGGGAAAAAAAACTTGGAAACTATTTTTAGGTAGGTAAGGAATATAAATTTGCATGAGTCAATATGAGAGAGAAAGAAAAAAGAAAAAAAAAACTAGGATTACCTGTGAATTCTATCGCAGTGATGAGTACCTCTCGTACTTTCAATTCATTCTCCAAGCAAGATAAGGGATTCCTTCCTAGTATATCTTTCTTTGGAGGGATTCCTGCAACTTCCCATTTCCATTCCAAAATTTCTCACACATGAATATACAAGCTCCTTTTTTTATTAAAAAAAAAAAAAAGACTGGCCCTCCCTGGTGGCGCAGCGGGTTAAAGCACTGCACTGAGAAGCTAAAGCCACTTCCGCATGAGTTCAAATCCCGCCTGCCCCAGAGGAGACCACATGGCGTGGCAGACCTCTCCTGACCCGCCCGCTGCTCCCCTCAGCAGTGTACTTCGTCGATCTGCCTGTTCTGCTCCCCACTCTGTCTCTGGTGAAGCCTCTCACCGCCCCTGAGCCTCTGGCCTGTACCCCAGTTCTGTATGTACAAATAAATAAATCTTTAAAAAAAAAAAAAAAAAAAAAAGTGGAAAAATATTTTCCAGCACCCCTAAAAATATACCAGGAACAATCCAAGAATGAATACTGTATCTCTGCATGTATTGTTGGGAAATGTCTGTTTGTATCAATGTGCTGTGTATCTGTATGTTTCAATATATGTTTTTACTTTTATGATCTATAAAAGATATAAAGATATGCACATGGAATTGAGCCCCTTTACCAAACTCAAAATCTCTATCAGATTACTTCTCCCTGATAATAAGAAAATATATCAGAGCAACCCAAATTGAAGGATATTTTAGAAAATATTTAACTAATACTTCTATGATAGTGAAAAATTAGAAACACAGCAAGCCTTAAAAATTGTAATAGCCAAGAAGAATCTAAAGAAACATTACTGAATGTAATATAAAGGATCCTGAAACAGAAGGAAAGGCAGTAAGCAAAAGCTAAGGACATCTTGTTGAAATACGGATTTTAGTTTATAATAACATGTAAATATTGGTTCATAATGGATTAGCATTGGGAGAACTTGGGTTCAAGGCATATGTAAGGTCTACAACTGCCTTTAGTAAATATGGGAAAGTATTCTAAAATTAAAAAATTCATCATCAAATAATAAATATTGTATTATGTGTTTAGCTTGTCTATATGAGTCTTATGTATTTTAATACCATTTTAAAAATAAAATCGGCCTTTGTTTTTCCTTGTTTGTGATTATCAGGTTCATAATTGGAAAAGTCAAAGGAAGGAAAAAAAAATTCAATGCAACCTCACATAAGCTTAAGATGTGACCTCACATCTCATCGTTTAAGTTGGAGAAGAGTCTCTGAAATCCTCAGTTACAGTAGCCAGGTATTTCTCTCAGGTTTCCTAAGGCAGACTAACTTCCCTTCATTTCCACTGCCTCACTTCTGCCTTTTTGTTATTCTTATTTAATCAATTCAGGTTATCCAGTGAGGATGTCAGCTTGAAAGACCTGGGTTGGCATCTTCTTTTCTCAAGGACAGGTGGCACTGAGGGCTCCCTACCTGCTTTCCCCTTGACCCAGAGGGACTGAGCTATTAATGAGAAAGACTTAGTCTTCCACTCCCCTTTAGCTCCCTTTCAGCTTTTTTCCTCTCTTCTGATACTGCCAAGAAGGGCATCAATTAGGACCCATTGTGGTGTGGTTGGCTGCCTTTTAAAATAGAAGCCATCTCAAAATCCATCTAAAAGCTCGTCTTACTTTCAGCTTCCTTGTAGATGGCAGAGACGTTCAGTGACAATGCTGAGAATTACCCAGATTATCCATGAAGCCTGTAATAGTCCAATTACCAACACTTGTTTGCTGTCTTTTTGTCAACTTTCACTGAAGTCAGAAAGGATAGGCTGCAATAAGGATGGAGGTGGTAGGGAGACAAGGGAGAGAAAAGAATCTCTTCTGAGAATGAAATTGTTTTCATCAGTGACTCAAGACTCCAACAGATTAGGTAACTGACTACCAGAGGCTCTCATGGGATTTAATAACCTTTGCTATTGTGGGGAAATGTGTCTTCCACTGACTATAGGGTTTCCCAGCAAGCCTGTGCCCATTATATGTTGATACATTGACTTGAAAGAGGTGTATATATATATATACACCTATATACATATATATGTGTATATATATATATAAGAAAAAAAGGGATATACACATATATATATATTAGAATAAGTGTGTGTGTGTGTGTATACCAACACACACACTTATTCTGTATATATATGTATATACAGAAGATTCTGTGATTTCCACTCTTGAATTAGATAATACCATAGCCTTCTAGGAAGCTCTAAACAAAAGTTGAAAGCTGACATGCTTACCTGTCATCTATTTTAACATACTGTATAGAATTTCCTTGCTTTGCATTTATAGGCAGGGTGACCCAATTCAGAATGAACTAGAAATTGAGACAGTTCTTGCTAAAATGTGTTACAGACAATATCAAAAGTTACATTCTTCTGGGGAGAATGTAAAACCAAAAATTTATTTTCCTTTGAACGCATTTTCCCTTGTCAATTAAAAAAATACTATATAGATCTCTACTAAATGCTTCATTTCTTTGATAATAGTATAATGATACAATGCTTTTCCTTTCCTTTTTAAATAAAAAAGCAGAGATATTAAAATATTGTTACTGTTACCTCTACTGTCTGAGAATAAATAAGAAGCTATCATTCATGGAGATAGGAGATGACTACTCAACTGAACTCAGAATTCTCCTAAATTCTTCATTTCGTCAATGATAGAGGAAACATATGGGAGAATTTTTGCATTTTCCCACCTCAGACCTCTATTTATTTTCAACCTCACCTTTTAATTTTTTTCCTAAACAATTCTCCTTTATTATACTCAGTATCTTTTATAGTAATAACATATATGCAAACCATCATAGTTATATTTCTAGACAATAGAAGTTTTGCAATTTTATGTATAAACCATTTGCTCATCTTTGCCTTTTAATTCATTTTTCTCTATGATGACTCATTTTTGTAGTTGCTAATTTTCATTTTGGAGCATTACGTACCCTAGAGCAACCTACAATGGGCAATGACAGCTTTATCTCCCTAGTTAGGATTGTATTGGGTTCTGTCAAAAAATATCTTGAATGGAAGGTATAAGTATGTGTGTTTGTACATGTCTGTGTGTGTAGTTTTTGTGTGTTATTCAAAAAATCAACTCATATATCTCTGGTTGTTACCTGCAGTGAAAGCCTCTTGCAGTTTTCTACTTCTGTGCTAGCCAGGATCGCTCCGGCTTCTCTGCCACATATTAAACAGAATGGAGACACTTGTGGATCTGGATTTACTTGCATTTGAATGCATTTGTTGTTCAGATAATAAGATTCCCCTCTGCTAAATTGTCAATCTTCATATGATAGATGCAGAAAAAAATAGGGTTTTACATATTTTAGTAGGTTGAACAATGACTACTCAAAGAAGAAGATATCAAATCCTAATCCCTGAAACTTTGAATTTTACATTATTTGGAAAAGGGGTCTTTGCAGGTATAAGCAACTTCTTGATTTTCAAATGAGGAGATTATGCTGGGTATTTAGTGGGCCCTAAATGCCATCCCAAACCCCAGTAATAATAATGCAAGTATAGTTATAAGAGAAAACAGAGGAGGAGAAAGCAGTGTGAAGACAGAAGAGATCAGAGTAGTGCTTCTATAAGCCCATTGTCTCAGAGTCTGGGAGAGACCAGCAAGAGAGTTCCCCTAGAGAATCTCTTTCTCTGGAGAAGGTGACCCTGATGGGTTTAGACCTGATGGGTTTAGACATCTAGCCTCCAGAAGTGAATGAATTTTTGTTTTAAGCCACCAAGTGTGATGGTAATTAACTACAGCAGCTGCAGAAAGTTAATATGTAGTTAGAAGAAGCAAATAAAAACAGGAGGTAATATCTTATAAATACTATACCTCATAGACTTACTAGTGATCAGAATTCTGTGAGATCTTAATCAGTACCACTCTTGGGCTGTATCACCCTTCTCTTTCCCACACAGCTGCAATGTTCAATACTATGACTACTGAATAATTGAAATGTAGCTATTGGGACCACAGAATGGAATTTTTAATTTTATTCAGTTTTAATTAACTTAAATTTTTAAAACTTGTATGTAGATGGTTCAGATACTGGAAAAGTTTTAATCAAGCTTGGAACAATTTAGATATGTAGATTTATTTTTTTCAACTGTGAATTTTATGAAATATAAATATATCAAATACGTCCAATGAAAATTTAACATCCAAATGGAGATGTGTAAGATGTATTCAAAGATGTATTATAAACAAAAATTAATACAGATGCCTTACCTATATGTTTGAGGTCAGTTACATGCTGAAGTAGTAATATTTATCATTACCATTAACTTTTTTTACTTATGTTAATGAGACAACTTGAAAATTTAAAATTGCATACATGGATCATGTTGTATTTATTTTGGAAAGTGCTGCTCTAATCTCTACCTTCTGTGTGACCCCAAGAGCTCTAATAATGGATCTGGTTTCCTACCATTTATGGACCAAACATATCACACAATTTGCAATTATGGTGGGTAGAACTGTAACCACATCTCTACTCTCACAGATGATCAATTTAATTGTCTCTTTTAATGAAAGCAATAATCTCTGGAGCTGGAATTTAAAAATAAACTTTCAACACTGTCTTCACTCATTATATAGCATGTGCTAGAACAAAGACTGAAGATCACAAGGTAGTGTTCTTGACAGTTGTCCTTTGAGTATGTGCAATGTTGTGATTTATAGCAAATATCTCATACAGATTAGGTCCTCACCCACAGTTCTGACTCACTTCAAAAGTCTGGGTATTTCCTAAGCTTTGAGAGTGGGAAAGGTGTCTTTTGTTATGTTAATTAGTAACTTTGGGGGAGCAACTTTGGATGTAGTTACCAGGGAAACTAACCACAGGGTTAGAGGGCTGGCACTTTTAGTCCCAAGTCACTGACCTCCAGGGAGAGTACAAGGGCTGCAGGTGAGCTCAATTGCCAATGGCTAATGAGTTCATCAATCTTGTCTATGTAATGAAGCCCCACAAAAGCCCCAAAGGAGTGAATTCAGACAACTTCCTGTTTGGTGAACACATGGAGATTTGGGGGAGAAAAGCTTGCCAGGAGATGGCAAGGAATTTCAGCACCTTTCCCCCATATGTTGCTCCATGCCTCCATTCCATCTGGCTGTTGATTTGTGTCCCTTGTAATAAATCACTGAACTAGTGAGTAAATGAGTTTCCTTCCTTTACAGCAAATTAATTATCCTGGGAACCTCTGATTTATAGCCAGTCAATCAGAAGCATAGATAATAATGTGGGCTTATAAGTGATATCTCAAGTTTGAGTAGGGCTTACTGTGAACCTCCAGTCTGTGGTCCATTTGTGGGAAGCCGAAGTGGCAGCCTGTCCTTGAGGCTGGCATCTGAAATAGAGGGTGGTGGTGCAAGACAGAGCCTCCAAACTATGGTATCTGATGCTATCTTGGATGAATATTGTCAGAACTGAGTTGAATTTTTGAATACGCTACTGAAAAAAACTTCTTGTGGAGAAGCATCCTTACCCATGGTGGGGATTTGTCTCAGGTTACCAACAATGCAGGATATTTACAGGGTTGGGAAATGAGTCTCTCTCTACCTTGAAGCAGTTGAGTTTCCAGAACTTTGGCAGCATTATTCCAGTTTCTTTACTCATGTCTCTTGGTCACTGTATGTGAGATAGCACAATGTTTTATTCTTGCTTTAGATATTTGTAGATATTTGTGTAAATGCAATTTTATTAAATTGATTTAAATATCATTTCATTTGATAAATGCAATAATATTTCAAGT
>NW_004567104.1:36207822-36231994 GCF_000260355.1 Condylura cristata
TGTGGGTTTTAAGGGAGACCTAATAGAGAACTGACAAGAATACCACTTAAATCACAAAGACTACAGGAACTAGAAAGGACTTGACTGCCCCCTCACCTCACAAACAAGGAATAGTCCAGCGTCAGAACCAGGATTCAAGGAGTCTTCTGGTACCAAATCTAATTTACTTTCTGTTAAATTACTTTTCTACTATAAATGATCTGAAAACACCCTGAATGGTTATGCTCTTACATGAACTTTTTATGGCCACAAGAATCTGATCATAAAACGAGAGGCCTTGTGAAAACTAGAAATTGGAGAATAGTTGCTGTGACACTGGCAGCTGTGGGTACCCACTAAATTCACAACATGCTTTCTGCTTGTTCAATGTCATTCTTTACACAGAGTGTTTGCTGCTAAAATAGGGTTATGTTTGTAAGGCAGGCACCCTTGACACAAGGAGTTCCTGCATCTGTAGCAGCTGTGTCCACTCGTATTTTTAAAGTCTCATCTAAAGTTTCTAAAAAAAACCCAGAATTTTTAGGTATATACAAAAAAAAGTTTTCTGAACAAAGTGAACTAGAGTAATGTCTTTTCCCAGTTAAATGTATTACTTAACATAGCCCTCCAACCTTCACAGCTGAATGCTGGTTATTTGATCTTATGGATTTTGACATAATTGTAATACTAAAGTGCAGTTTGAAGAAAAGTAGTACCTTATTCAATTAGGTACACTTTCATTAAACACTTTATGAAAGTGTTATGCATTTAATATCTAAGGTTGCTTTTCCATGTTCATGTTCATTAAAAACCATATACTGCCCTTCTCAATTTTTTTTTTCTTTTGCACTTTAAGTCTTCCTAGCTTCTACTTGATTTCCTGAGTGTTCTAATGACTAACATGTTACAATGAGAGAGGTTATGTTCAGAATGGTATAGTAGATGGAGTGGGATAGTGAGTATGTGGTTTTAGTGACTTATGTCATTTGCCTAGAAATCTAAAATAATTTTGGGACTATCTCTGCAGGGAGTTCTGAGGATAATATGTGAGGTGTAGTCATGCATACTGAAGACACATTAACTGTGAAATACAAATAATTTCACTTGTTTAATTTAGAGTCTCTGGTATTGAAAGTAAAGGGAAAAGTAGAATAGAGGAAAGAACAATACAAAGAAGTAAGTGATAGAGAAAACCATAGACTTAGGATGAGTCAGATTCATGAAACGTGACATTGGTTTGGCAGTCTTGATTTTTCCTTAAAAATTTGAAGATTCAGTCCACTATATATGAATGTGAAAAATGTAACAGAACTTTTTTCACATATTGTGGTAGCAGATTTTGATGGGGATTGGATATGACATTAACTTTCTTCTTGACATTTTTCAAAAAATTATGCATGCATATACAGTGCTTTGTGAATTGTAAACAGGTGTCACAATGTATGAGTTATCATTATTATGGTCAAGTGATGCTAGTGGGTGTTTCTCTTGTTGAGTATAGCTTGTATTTGCTGAAAAGGGGTGTGTTTCATAGATTAAAATGGAGGGCAACCTGTGATAGACAGTTCTTGGAGGTTCTAGTCATCCAAATATCTTGATATTCTGTAAATGTTCTTTGTTTTCATACAAAATTTAAGATGGGGGGTAGAGAAAACAGGTAGAAATTATCCCTTTAGTTGACAAATGGAGATCCTGTGATAAACATTTGTAGAAATCTTTGTACTTGGTGCTTTGAATGCTAACACAGTAGTCATTTTGCATGTAATTTTGTACTTTATTGCTATTAGTATTATCCACTTGTTTTATTTTTCTCTTTGTTTCTTGCAAAAGTGTATTTCCAGCATAGTCAGTTTCTGTTCAGTCATTATGTCAGATGACCTCTGAAGGTAGCTCCGAATGGACATATAAACATGATATGTGACTAGAAGTAGTTCTGTCTGATATTTCCTTTGTACACAAAGTTTTCTTCAAAGCAATAACTAAAGCTTTTTGCCCTTTTCAAACCCTCCAATCCTCAGGAGGTTATTTTCAGTGAAGTGGTGAGAAGGGAGAGTTCAAATAGGATTGATTTAATAGAGCTATGATGTGAAAAATCTCACAACACGCTGTCTGTCTGAAATGGCCAATCATGGAAGCATTAAAATCAGAAAAAGGAAGGGAGCCCAGGCATCCCAAAGCGGCACCCAAATTAAAGAAAGACAGCAGCTTGCCTTTCCTGCGTAGAGAAATAAAAGCATTCTAGGATGAGAAACAGCCAAAGAAACATTTGAAGAAGTCATCAACTGTGAACTATGAACAGCTTCAGCTATAAATTCAGTACAAGAAAATGTTGCCACTGTTCTCCGCTCACCAGTGACCCCCCAAATTAAAATAAGACCCCCATATATCTTTTGTTCAGCATTCTACTTTCTGCATGGCTATTCTCCCTTCCATACCTGTATTTTATTCCTATCATCACAAAACTATTATCTTTAATATTTAGTTTCTTTCTCTTGTGCTATTAGATATTCAAGGGTATTGTAAATCTACACACTCATTAAAGTTGTCTATCATTGCAAGATAACTCTAGCCCAAGGACACGGTTTGCTAAGAGATTGTTACCTAAGAAGTATGACAATAATGGCAGAAGCACATGGGGTTGAAGATCAGTGACATAGCAAGTGATATAATCAGATAAATTATCCACAATGAGTTCTGCTAGAATTGTGGGAGTGGGTAGTGCTGCATCTTTGGGTGTTTGTTTCTGTCCCAGGGTCACTTAACCTAACAAGGAAAATCAAGAAACTCAATCATCAGTGGTGCCATATATTCTCAAAACATTTGCAGGAAATTGCTTTGCAAAGCAGATTCTAATTAAAATAATACTGTATTAACAAAAGATATCTATGTTTGAGTGTGTGCATATAAATACAGGAAATGTATTTAAGCATAAAGGAGAAAATAAATTGGAGTAATTCTATCACTTAGAGAGAACTACAGCTTTCCTGGTGTCTAGTTTCCTAATCTATATATAAATAGCTATATTTTTCTTTAAAAATAAGCTGTTATAACATGTACTTTGAGTTATAATCTGCTTTTATTGGAATACAGTGAGAAATTAAGGAAGGAATTTGAGTAGATGTTGATATACATGTGGTAAGAAGTTTGCGACTGAAACTGGAAGTATATGAGAGGGAAAGAACATAAGTGAAGGACTAGTGTCTTTGGGATGGTATGGAACTGGCCTTTGATGGAAAAAGTGCCCCCTCCTCTATTGTGGGAGGGAGAAGGGAGTATGTACAGAGGCAGGTTTATTTAGCTGATAAAGTGACAAACAAATGGAGAAAATCAGAGTTGGTGGCTTGTCTTGTCTAATAAAGCTGAAAAAAACATCTCCAGTAATAGGAAGTGAGAAAAGGATGATGAAATATTGAGAAAGAAGAGAGTATATGAAAGTTCTTTTGGTGAATAAAAGAGTGAATTTTCTACTGCACAATAGTAGGGTTGACACACAGAGGTGAGGACCTATTTGAAGTCTATGGTCATGCAATTAAACTGAATCCAGTTGCATTAGTGATAGGCTTCTTGCAGCAATGCTTAGAAGTACAGAAAAAGTTAATAGTATAATTTTCAGAGATGGAGTTTTGCCAGGTGACTATTACAGAGGAAATTGAGAACATTTGCAAGAACATGTAAAAAATAGAGACAGATGAGAGTCAATGGAATATTGGGGAAATCAAAGAATGGTGGCGGCAGGAGTACCAGAGCAAATCGGGGAAGGTTTAAGAGAAATCAAATATCAAAATGTTTCAAATTGAGTCACTAGTGAGCACAGTGTGTCCTTGACTGTGTACTTGAATTGATAGGAGGTGGTGGAGAAAAATGAAGACTTAATGAAGGAGAAGCAAACTGAATGATTCATTAAAGTGAGCATTGAATTCACTGTGAATAATGGCAACAATTGTGGTGGAGAGAAGCTGTGTGGTAAAGTTTCTGATGAAATAAAGGAAATGACAAGGAGATAAGGAGGTAACTGTTGAACATAGGGTAAGACTGTGATTTATCAAGATGGTATACATTTTAAAGAAATGGTGGTTTTGTAGGGGGAGTGGGTGGTAATGGTCTGGAAACCACAAGGGGAAGTAAAGAGGACACTAACCTCACTATCTGGTACTGAAATAATGGGGTATATAAGATAAAATACAATCACTGCTTGAAAGTTTACCAAAGAAATTATGTTCTTGAGAAAATAAGGTTTGGGCTAAATTAAGGAAGTAAATGGCTGCTTTGACTGATTAACAACAGAAGTTTGGGGAAGTGAAGGAATAAAGATGAATCTGAATAGAAGGTGAGCAGGAAACTATGAAGATGAAGCTGCATTAAAACAAATGAACGGAGAGTTTGAGGGTACAGGTGGTGGTTAAGGTGAGCCAGGACTTTAGACATTGATGAGCTCAGCCCGATTGGACTGAAATGAGCATGCACTGGGCTTTTGCTCCCAAGGCTTCTGTGATGGTACTTCTAGAAGTTGGGATCCATAGAGAAGGAAAAGGGCTGAGCTAATGTAGTTTTGCCCTCTGTGCTTCTTACGGACTTCCCCCATAGGTTTTGTGTTAAGGTAGGGTCTTTTATGACTTTAAAATAATTAAAAAAAAAAAAAACAAAACAAAATGATGATCATAGGTCATCCCTGAGGGATCTAATTTTGACAATCCTAAAAATAAAGTTGAAAGAAAGGGGACAAATGAACACCTCTGACTCCACCCACACCTCCATTCATGCCTTCATACTGAAATGGTACATTTGATTATACATGGGCTTGTGGAAATTGGAGCAGAAGAAGCAAACGTTTATCAGGAGACAGGGAGTCAAGTGGAACAAGCAGAGAGTTCTGATTTTGTTTTTCCTGTCAGACAGATGTTGGATCTCTTGTCAGGGAATAGCATGGCAGACTGTGGACACCCCTATCCATTAGGGATGATTTATACACATCAACTTTCATTTCTGGCTGAAAGGGGAGCTGAGAGCTGGGGCAGACATGTCTTAATAGTACCAATTCTCAGGTGAATTGAAATACACCCTTCCCCCCTCTCTTCCACTCTGTAGAGCAGATGGCAGCAGCTTTTATTAGCTACCCTTTCATTCAGTGGACAAAGTTTAGGCAATAAATAGGTGACTTTATTTTTCTGAAGACTAGTTATTTTCCATCATAGAGACTGTGTTCTCAGTGACACCAGGTCACTTTGCTCCCCCCAATCTTCTTACTCTATTCTTTTTGAAAATCCAAAGTAACAACATCTGGATAATTAGAATGATTAGCGTTCTTTTATAGCTAGAATGCTTGAACATTTGTGTTGGCTGAGATAATGGAATTTCTTCTCACATAATCTCCTGTCTTTAGCAATGCTCAGAATAACAATTTTCATATTATATGAACCTCAGTTCTCCTTTTTGGAGCAAAAAATTCAAAGCTATCTCTGAACAGAGTTGAGGGAAAGATTTCTTAAACCAACACCTGTCAGAGAATTTTTTCTTTCAGAAGTTTTCTTTAAAATACTCTATTATCACAGTGCTTAATTTATTACACCAGTTAGCCAATTAAATATAATTTTGATTTTCTTCCTTAACTTGTCTATTGGACAAACTTTTTCCTCTTTATCCTTTAGAACATTTTTGGGAAAGACTTCTATGATAACTCTTAGACCAGGTGATGCACTTTTATATTTTGTACACAGACTTTTCCTATTTTATCACATATGATGGTTTATTCTTGCTCATTAAGTCATTTGTATGTCTATAAGGGAGTCATGCATACTTTGTCATTTTATATTCCCAGTATATAACACAGATCCTTTCAAACAGATGCTTAATATTTATCAAATGAATAAATGTCATTTATATTTGTAAGGCAGGATTAGTAAGAATTAATCTTAAAATTGCCCCTGAAAAATCCTTAAAGCTATATTCCTTCACCTTCCGCGGCTTAATTTAATTTTTAATTCTATTCTAATTTCAGTGCCAAATATTCAGAGGACAATATGTGTTTGTTGAACTGAATAGTATTAGCTGTTTTATTGTGAGTATCTAAAGTGGAGAAAGCTGAATTCTGGAGAGGAAAACAGTGATAGTTCTTTTAGGACATTTATAATATTTCCTTATAACAACTGCTTCAAAATTTTACTTCTAATTCTTTCAACTATAACTTCTTTCTTCTACCATTGTGTCTGAAAAAACTAAAGATTTTGCTGTTGGAAACCTAGTTTAATTTTATTTATCTTTCTTCATGTAATGTCTAGTGAATATTTCTAAGCCGATTGATTTTAATAGTACCCAATCCTGTTTTCCATAGACTACTCACTGAATTTCAAGTCAAAACCTAGTTCTGATCCTTAGGACATGAGAGCTGACACTACTGTACCAAAGAACAGATCAAAAGGTGTGCCCTTATGGGTGCAAGCAGCTGGTCAAACCTGTAGTGGGACTATGGGTCACAGAATTGTGAGTCACATGGAGACCCAAAGCTGAAAAAATAAATTAACATCAAATCAGCATTAAAATAGAATTCAGGACCCTCCCTGGTGGCACAGTGGGTTGGAGAGCTGTACTGCAAAGCTAAGCCAAGCTGAAGCTTTAGCTTCAGTGCAAGTCCAATCCCCACCCCGGAGGTGACCCACATGGTGCAACAGACCTCTCCTGTTTTGCCTGCTGTTCCCCTTAGCAGTGTATTTCATTGATCTGCCTGTTCTTCTCCCCACTCTGTTTCTGGTAAATCCTCTCACTGTTCTTGTACCTCTGGCCTGTACCCCATTTCTGTATGGATAAATAAATAAAAGTATTTAAAAATTAGAATTCAATGGAAATACCCATGTGAGAATAGCATCAACAGTTAAACAGCAGGCACAGGTAGGTAGATTGAATTTGTAAGGAAAATGCTCCCAACATCTTATAGATAAATAAATTAGAATATTGACCTGCTTTCTTCTCCAAGTTGAAGCCCATGGTGATGACTGAATCAAGTATGGTTTGACAACAGATGATGCTTTTCCTACCCTGACACTTGTTTTCTAATCCTTTTATTTTCTTGTAGAATCTACAGGTAAACTATATAACTCATGCAATGAATCACTTGATGTTTAGCTCCAACAAAATATTGTTAATTTTAAAACATCATGGAATATTTTGGATTTAAGCTGGCTAATGAGTCTATTTTATAAATGTTGTATCCTAAGTTTAGTGTTTATTGACAACTCGGTATCTACTGAGCTCTAACATAGATACTGGCTGCTGTATCTTAGACTGAAGATATATTCTAGTAGAATAACAACAAATATGCATTCAGAAATTCAATAAAGTTTATAAAGAGGACATCCATACAGAATGCAAAAGTCTAATATAAAGCTTTAGACAAGGTACTTGAGCATGGCATATAAACTGATTTTTCAAGGAAAATATTGTGACTCAATCTTCTAAGAAAGAATGGGAAGTTATTCTAGATAGAGATAACATTATGAACAGGACATAAAAGTGTATGAGTGTATGTGTGGGTGTGTGTGCGTGTGCGTGTTGTGGGGGGAAGAAGGGGAGAGAGAGAGAGGAGTCATTAAAAACCTTTTGTAAGTGGTTTGTTTCAATTATCTATTTTTTTCTTAATTTTGATCCTTTTATCCCATTTCCTGACATAACTGGTATTTTTTATTGAGTGCTAGTTTTGGAGAATATGGTTGCCATGAATTAAAAATGATACCTTCTCCCAAAGAAAATTAAATTCCTTCTGGAAGACAGTAAGTTTACTATTTCTTAACCTTCTAAAGTTATTTTTCTACTAATGAGACATTTCAGCTTTTGTTCCCCAATTAAATACCCATGAAATTATAAAATTAGATACCTTATATCTGCTTATGAGTATCTATGTATACATAATTTTCCATAAAAAGAGTAGAGTATAATGCTGATTCTTCTTTCTTTGATACAGGATTAAGAATTACTGAATAGAACTTTAAGAATGAAATTAAAATTAAAAAGCTATTAGCATTTAACTCTACATTATGTACAAATTTTATTGTGCTAAATTAGAAGTGCATATTATAAGTTTACAGAAATATTTAATAACAGTAATGAAATTACAATAAAACACATTTAAAAGTAATGGTTCTTCACTAAAACAATTGAAAACACTAAATACTTTCTTAAAATTATTTTATTGAATTTAATTTTTAACTTTTATATGATATGAGAAAATAACTTTATCTCTCAGATATTCACTCAGATATTTTTGACATTTGTTCTTTCAACTTCTAACATACTTAGTGAATAACTTTTGTGTAATGAAATATCAAAACTTTTTTTTAACTTGGAAAACTCATATCACGCATAAAAGCCTTGAGAATCAAACAAGATCAACATCTACAATATGCTCATATTTTGGACACATGAAAACACCTCTTACAATGACTTGACATTTAGCAATCAGTCAAGAAAATCCTCAAATTTTAACTACCTATTCACCGTAATTTTGCATTTATTTTTTATAATTTCTGTGAGCTCAATATTAATATTGCTCTCATGGTATCTAGGAGTAGCCAAGGACAGAAAATAAATACTAAGGTATAAAGTTTTATTGGGTTGTGTTTTGAAGGTTTATGCACTAATAGCTAGTATTTTGTCTTATCTCCCCAGGGCCAATTTGCACTCCCATGAAGACAATACAGCCCCTTTTGAAAATTCATGGACTAGGGATTGAGCAACTTGATCCAATAAGACACTAAGATCATTTGAATTAATTTTCAGTTTTTGTGAAAATCCCTTTTTGGAATGGTTTGGCCTCAGCCCTAGCCTACATATTTTCAGAGTTCCTAAGAAAACCCTGAGCTGCTTATTACCCATCTCTCTGGCCAGCTCTGAATTCCTGTCTTCCCTTATCCTGAAATTTTGAAAATGCTCCTTAGCTTTATCTTTGTAGCCTCTTAGTAACCTTTGCTTTTTGTTTATTTTGTTCTACTTGCTTGTCGATTTTTTGGCTTCTGGGTCTCTTATCTAATACTTAGGAATCTTCCATGTTTCAAGGGAACAAGTGTATTCTGAATGGTTCACTTCAATGCTGCTCCCCTTTCTTCCATTTTGGTCCCCTGATGTCCTGAACACCTTAATAATCCTGAATTTCATTGTCCATCTCCTCAGTCTCATGAGCCTGCCAAAAGTTTTGACCTCCTGTTTTCTGTTCTTGCTCACAATCCTGCACAGTTTACAAGTAGCCATTTGGCTTGAGGGGGAAAAGCAGAGGACATCATTGGATTCTTCTTGTGTATTTTCCTTCTTGAGATCCTGGGTCATTAAATTGTGTCTGTCTTGGTGGCTCTTTGATCCATTCATATACATTTTTGTATTTTCTCCAGTTTTAATAGTCATTTACAGTAGGAGAGTTTGTCTGTTATAAGCCATTTTATCATAGCTGGAAGCATAAGTCTCATTCCAATGATGTGGACTAGATGGAGGTTGATTAGTTTCTGGAAGAGGGACTAAGAAGAGCTCAAGGCTGATAGACAGATGCATCAGCAGAGGTTGAATGTGGAGATGACTATAATGATTCATAAGTTTTTCCTATTAATATGAGTCTCAAATATTTTTCATGGGGTTACTTACCTGATATGTTTTAATAGAAATCATCAGGGGAAATAGAATTCATGTGAAAGTGTTTGCTTTTTATGCACCTTAAAAAATGTATTGAGTATATGAACTGTAACTGTTTTTTGTCTGTGTAGAGTGATTGCGCTATTTTCATAACCAACCCTGGAAGCCTGAAGTTTTCTTGAATTACTTGGAGTGGAACACTTAGAGATAGTGTGTTTGTATCTGATATATATTTTTTCTAATAATTTAAGATTGGGTCTACACAAAGACCTTTCCAATTCTATCATTTATTAGCTGCTTTTTTTTTCTTTCTTTTCTTTTATGCCTCTGGTCTAATTCTCTGTCAGCAGTCATAAATGGAAGGTTCACTTTATTTGTTTTATTCCATCTCTATCCACAGCTGAAATACAACATTGAACCATTCCTCAAGTCACTCCCAGATGCTATTATAAAACTGTTTCATCTTTTCACTTCCTAATACTGTCTTTCTTTTGCTCTTTTAAAGGAGATTGTAGAATGTTTCTTGGCCAGTCATAAAAGTTTAATGCCCATTGTTTTCTATGTGAGGCCTGGTTATAGCACCTAATTCCACTGATAAAATGTGATCTTGTATGTTGTTATGAAAGACATTGAGACTAGATTATGCTGTTTATTTTACTTGAATTTTCCCAAGAAATGATTCCAGAATCCAATTTATTTTCTTAGTCAGTGTTTTAAAATTTTTGAATAGTTGATGTCTCTATGTATGCTTAATTAAATTGTTTTTAATAAATTTAAATGAATTTTACCATTTAAATAAAGCTCCCTTAGAATTTTCTCAGATTCTGTAGTAAATAATCTTAGGCTTCTTTACTCATCTGTACAACATTATAAATTAAGGAATTTGTTTTAGTTGTTTTTATTCTGAAAGAGTGAACATCGAACCAGGCATTGCTGTTAGAGTAATAGGACCAAAGACAAAACTGTCTGAAGAACTGAACAATACAGAAAGAAAGTAGAAAGAACATGTTTCTACTTGCATTGTCATAAGAGAAAATATTAAGAAGAAAGATAAGAAGTAGAGGGAAGAAAGTGATTTTAGCAAGTTCAAAAGTGATTGATACATTTTGAAATCTGATTTTCTCCACCTTTTTGGAGAAAATGTACCAGCTTCTGCTCCTGTTCTCTCTGCTAGGTCTCTTGGAGGGGGGATCCTTGAGGGAGAATGCTGAGCATCATGCACCCAATGCTTGAGTCCCTGAGACATTCCAATATTGAAGCCTGAGTCTTACATTTAATGGCTTTTGAAAGTGAGAACTTTGGCAGGTAATGAGATTATGGGGTGGATCCCTTGTGAGTGGGATCTGTGTCCTTATGAGACGAACTAGGATGTAGGCCAGAGGTGTGATGCTTGACAGCATTCATCAGAGACAGAGTGGGAAGCAGAACAGGCAGATCGACGGAAATATACTACTGTGGGGGACAAAGGCAAGACAGGAGAGGTCTGCTGTGCCATGTGGGACACCTCTTTGGTAGGGGATCAAACCCAGGCTTTAGTTTGATAGTGTTAAAACTCAAACCTCAGGCCACTAGGGAGGCCCCACACCATTATTTATTTATTTATGTCTACAGAACTGGGCTATAGGTCAAAGGTGCAGGGGTGAGAGAATTCACTAGAGACAGAGTGCCCCACACTATTTTTAATTAGAATCAAGTCTTTGTAACATGCATTTTGTGTTCTCTACTCATTTAGATTATAAGTATGTACTACTGTGTGTCATATTTATTATTACATAGTGATACTAACTTAGCTTCTATTTACTTTTGTTCAGTGTATTTCTAAGGTGGATTCCCATATGTGTCCACAGAATTTATTCTAGATTTTTAAAATCTAGTGAGAAACATTAGTTCACTATTATTTTCTTAACATCCAGCTCTGCTGTTGGTTGAAATTTGAAGGAAAAATGTAATAATTGCCTAATTACCTATGTTCATTCAAGATAGAATAATTCTGAAGAATATTGGTCCATTTTCATTCTTGTTTTCGTTTTTTTATTCTTGTGTTTGTGTGTATGAAAGAAAATCTCCAAAATGTTTTTTTTTTTCTCTCTCTAAAACTAGTCTCATATACAAGTTCTCCATACCAAGTTTTCCCTTCCCTTCCCTAACCCTCTGAATTTTGCCTTTTACTTCCATTGCAGAAAATATCTATCTGGCAAGTTTCATGATAGAACCTGAACAATTATTTCCATCTGCTTTTCTGGGGGCCTGTGTGTCACCCTTTCCTAAGACTTTGTATATTCTTCAAAGGAAGGGACACTGGTGTATTCCCAGCAATGGACAGTGGGTAATATGGTGAGAACTCATAAAGAGCCATTCCTCATATGTTCCCTCTCCTTTTTCTTAGTCCAAAATCTTTCCTTAGGCTTCAATCAAACCAGACTGTATACATTGGAGGCAAGGTGATACAAAATTATCTTCCAGATCAAAAATCAATGTGTAACCATTTTTAAAAACTGTGTTTTGAAAAGACATCCTTTTTTGGCTGCAGAGAAATGAGGCCCTGAGAGACACCATTTTGTTCTCCTAGTGATAATGGCTTCCACTCTATCATCTCTAGTGGGAGGCCTGCAAGGCCTTTCTGAGATGTGTCAAAATGATGGGTGTTGTGAGACCTTATGCTCAAAATTTAGGGGGCAGAGCTATAGTGAGAAAATTTTAAGGACTTAAATTTTATATATAAATTTCTGAAATTGATTAATATGACTGTATTATCTTCTTTTGAATTAATTTGTATGCTCAAGTCTCTATTGCACCCTCATGAGTTTTCTAGATGCTGTGATCTCAGGCTTGAAAACTAGGGGAGGATGGTACAGATGAGTCTTCTATTTCTCTATGAGATTTTATATGCACATAGAAATAATTAAAATGTTGAAGCTTTCTCATCATGTAAAAATATTGGAGGACATATATCACGTAGGTAGCCCTCATGAAGCATTTCTGGAGTTTAGCCAATTAACTAAATATAAATGATTTTCTTTCTGTGAAAGCATAAAACTGCGCAAATCTACAATAGTAAATGTAGAACCTCACCTCAGCATCTGGCACCAATCTAAGATGAATCTTAGGAAAAGAATGAGGCTGTATACTCATCCACAAAAACAGAAACTTTCTTGCCATGACCCCATTGTTGCGCCTGGTTCTTCAAACATTAAACTGCTCTCTCTCTCCCACTACTCATTTATCCCCTTCTTGCAATCTGCTTCATTTGATCAGTGTTTCAATTATTTTCTTTCCACCATCCCCCTAACCCCCCCCTTTTACATTTATCTGTCACTGTCCCTCTATTTTATTCCATTATTTCCCTTTTTAAATCACTGAGTTGATTTTCTTCTGTAACTGGAAATATGGCTAATCTTAGTATTTCATCATAATCCATGAACAAATCAATCCACAGTAACCCTTTTTTGGGAAATCAGAGAAGAAGCAAGGTCCACTGGAATGAAATCTGTAGGGACTTAATCAGTGCCCTCACTCCAGATCGCTATCCTTTGGGAAAACGGCTTCTTCACCTCTGTGGACTGCCCTCTCTCTATTCTTGAAGCAGTGGCTCAGAGTGGACATGACTGAACTCCTGCACATTCTAGTTAAAACCTTTTAAAGGAGGTGCAAGATAGTCATCAGGGGCTTTTTCAGGACCTCTAAAACTGCTCTGTTTCAGAATAGCTGTTTAAATATCATCTTGGAAATGCCAGACCTTTCCTAAGGACACAATGGTAAGAGATTTCAAAGAGGAACAAGATAGCAATACATCTTCAATTACGTACCTTAAAAAGTAAATCATGCTTTATGAATCTAAAGTTAGCCTTTCCAAATACACGTGTCTACAGACTGTGGTGATTAATAGATGACACTGAAGCCTGGCATCACAGGACCTGATTAATAGCAGTGACATCATGACTTTTAAATGTGCTATTAAAGTTAGGGCCTATGACAAATGCAAATCTGACACATGGATTTTCATGGCATTTACATAGATACAGACAGAAACTTCCGTGATCTTTCCCTTAAGAGTAAGCACGATTTGTAAGGCAGCACCTGAGGAGAATAAACTCTACCACTTCTGACTTCTTTGAGGAGATCTGCAATTTAGTGGTGTTGGACTGAGTCTCTTCCTTTTCACGTTCCTAAAATGACAATAGAACACACATTTATGTACAGGATCCCCAGCTTTCATACTCTCTCAGAAATTTAGTATCCTGGGAATTGTGTGCTTATAATGAGAAAAATTTAGTCAGATCTATTAGAGGCTCTTAGTCTACTGTCATTCTCTACCTCACTTGTTCCAATCAGGAAAGAGGACAATAGGGAGGAGGGAAATCATAACTTCTATAATACCAACTGAGAAAAAGTTGTCTAAATTCTTCTTACTGAGGCATGGTTATGGGTTCTTAATACCATGTGCCTTAATGGATATGGATTTAGTTCTTCCAAGGAATTCTCACCAGGGAAGCAAGGACTCCAGGTTGTGGGTTCCTTTACCTCTCAGACATATACATAAGTTTGCACTTGCAGAGTCCATGCATGTCGCCCACGTAGCAGTCACATCCCTGCGAGTGTATGCTTCATGATATAATTTAAGTGCAATCTCTAGCTGCTAAGATGGCATCTACACTTCATAAAGTAAATTCTAAGAGAGAGTAGCTGAGGCAGTGGTGGCAGCTGCAAAGGAGTGTCTTGGAACTTTTACAGTCCCAGTCTGACCTGTGGGAAGACAAAAAATCTACAAGGACTTGGGAGAATGCTCAGGTTGGGAGAGATATATTAAGCATTCAAAAACTTGAGGTGGTTGGAAAAGAGAGCTGTAGAAAACATCAGAAGTGGAACAGATTGGAAGAGCACTTTAAACATAATTACATGCAGAACATGGGAAAGAGCACTGTTTGTTAAGTACCTACTCATAACTGGATGATTTATCTACATCTTCAATAAATCTCATGATTCCCTCAAGGTAGGTGTGATCATCCCTATACTTCCAAGGGGCATATGGGGGTCCTTAGGAGGAAGTGAAGTTGCTTGAGGATCTAGATCTAAAAATTGGTAAAGCTGTTATTTCTCCCTCTAAGAACTGGTAAAGTCAGACTTGTCTGACTTTCGTAATGTGCTTTTTATATACTTTTTGTTATATGCTTTTTTTGCAGAATATATGTAAAACCAAATGATTTTATTTGATGCATCTGAATTCCTGAGTCATCATCTAGGAGGTACATACTGATTCCAAAGCCTGGGTCAGGGCCAAAGATATATTTCTGACACCGTGATCTCTGAGATTTTGTTTAGCTCTAACATTTTGTAGATCTATGACCATTCCTCTCAATGAATACGAGTTCCTGACCTTTCTCTCACCCCCACTGCTCTGTCTTTCACCTCCTGCACAATCCTCAACTCGCTTACATTACCTAGCTGCACTCTTCATTTTGACTACAGGACACACATTATTTTAAGGAAAAAATAATTGGCTTCTAACTGCAGTTATAGTAATTGGCATTCACTGCAGCCTTTTGACACTTGGGGTAGTTGTGACATTATAAGCTGAGGAGCATGACCTCTGATTCTAGAGCAGAACAAAAGACCTGACAAAAAGACAATTCTTATGTGAAAAATGTACCTTTTAGGGACAGAAACAGTAAATATTCATGGGGCCTAAAATGTGAGGCATTTTAATTTTTCCTCACAGGATCTTTTTCCCTAAATTTCTTGAATAACAACAGACCTCCAAAGTACTCAAGATGATAAAACTAAAAAGGACGTGAGATAGAGTTTTATTCTACCAATGTCACTTTTGTCGAAAAAATTATGCCTAGTTAGGTTGTGACAAAAAGAAAAATCAGAGTCCTAGTGAAATTGTATATTTCAATAGATTTTAAAATCACATGAGAAAAACTTTTCATAATTTTCACACTACAAAATAATGTTGATATATTTCCCTATACTTTTAATAAACTTCCATGTGTCTGAGATGGTTAAAATGGATGAAAATTTATTACTTAGTGTTCTAATATGACTATTGTTGAAAAAAATATTGTTAGCTATTTCTTGAGTACCATTTTTCAGTGTTTTGTTCTGGAAAAGTAGCTCAACATGTAGACATCTGCCAGAGCTTCCATGGAACCAGAGCTTCTTAGTATCCTGATCAGAAGTGGGTCCATTTACAGACCTTTAAATATCTTCTACTTGGGTTTATTTTTTTCTCTGCTCTTTCTGGCATTTAAAATTTCAGAAAAATGAAGAGAAAAAAGATAATCTTGATCTGGGAGGAACAATGGCAGTCAAGTATAAGAACTTTTTTCTAGAAGAGAATATGGGAAAATACACTTCATAAAACTAAGAACTCAGGGACAATTCATTCAAAAGCATATTTTATAATATAAAATTACTGTGGATTGAGTGGGTGGTGCTGGGGTTTACAAAACTGTAATCAGGACTGGGGAACTGCAACTTGGGATCAGCTTAGCCCCTCTGTCTCTCTGGTTTCCTCCTTTCAGTCTCAACACAGGGACTTGACTTCATCTTCCAAATCTAGTATCTCCATCACTGACCACCTGGTCAAGTCATCCTCATCTCTTGTTTTGATAGCTGCAACAACCTAATTGGTCTTTGTTTCCATATATGTTGTCCAGGGCCAGAGTTGGCCAACATACTTGTGGAAAATTTGAGAGTAAATACTTTGGACATGTGGGCCATCTGGTTTTGGACACAACTACTCATCCCTGTTGTGAGAGAGTCAAAAGGGATAGACAAACATATTGTGGAATGGATACACATAGCTGTGTTCTGAAGAAAATTTTACTGTAAAATTTGAATTTCATAAAATATCCATATAGTGAAATATACTTCATTTGATACTTTTGTCAATCTCTTAGACATGCAGAAAACATGTCTTTTCAAAATAACAGGCAAGGGCCTTCCTGGTGGCATAAGTGGTTATAGTCTCTGTACCATGAAGATATTGGCTAACACTATAACATAAGTTCAATCCCTGCCAGGGAGCTGACACATATGGTGCAGCAGACTTCTCCTGTCTTGATGGTTGTTCCCTCAACAGTGTATTTCAGCAGATCCACTTGTCCTGCTCCCCACTCTGTCACTGGTGAATATTCTCACACACACTTCTGACCTACACCTCAGCTCTTTGTATACATAAATAAATCTTAAAGACACACACACAAAGTAACAGGCTGAATGATCTTGCTAAATAACTGATAATTTATATTACACTTTTACTCAAAACAGCCCCCTACTTGCTATCTCATTTAAAGATCAAAATGTGTATGGGATCTAAAAGCCCTATGTGTCCCTGCTACTTGCCTTAAGTCATTCACTACACTCTTCTAAGAACAGACTCTGTCTGTTCTTAAACTCATTGGTCAAGCTTCCCCTAACAACTTAGCTTACTTTGTTAGTTTTGTTTGACATACCCTTCCCTCAGGTATCCACAGGACATGCTCCTTACCTCCTTCAAACCTTTTTTCACAAAGGCCTCTCAAATCATCCTTATTTAAACATATAAACCAACTAACTCTATAAAGAGAAATACATACTCCACCCCCTTTACCCCATTATGTCAATCCTTTCTAAGACACTCTAAATTTACTTCATTTTTTGTTTGTATCTACCTTGAAGATTATAACTTTAAAGGGGTGAGACATGTTCATTTATTTATTTTGTTTCTGTAGATCTCAATCTCGAACACATTCAATAAATACTTCAATAGTTATTGAATGGATTCTGGTAAGCATGACCTATTGCTGAACTCTAGAATGTGGATCTAAAGAGCTGTATTTTCTGCCTCAGGTGATATTTGGGCCAGATATTAAAGGGCCTGGCATAGTAAAGAAAAATGAATGAAGATGCCGAATCTCTGATTTCTCTATCTGATTGCATTTGTAAGGTTTAGAAGACAAGCCGAGTACTTGCCTGATATTTGTTCATTCAGCCATTCAACTCATCAAGTGTAGTAGTCCCATTTGTTTGATGTGTCCACATACATTGTGTTGCTATCGCCTATACAGCAGAAGGAATCTGTTCCAGTATTGTACAGACATTTTCTGAGCCAGCCTGTCCCTTTTGCTTTCCTTTATGGGACACTGATGCTGTTCAGGTTATCACTGTTGACCTTGTGGTAGCAGGTCCTCTTGCTGCCATCAGCAAAGGGGCTGGCAAACAGACTGCCAATATTTTTAGTTGATTTCACAAATGAAATGAACTTGATGTGGTCCATGCAGCTTCACCACATGCTACCACATTTACCTTATTTGTCATAGCACATGGAAAGAGTGAAAACATCCTTTGCTCCACCATATGGGTCTATTCTCAGTGTCTGTATGTGAAATCTACAAACTTAATAGTTCTTTTTAAGGTTTCAAAGGGTTTGATATTTTTATTATCATTAATTTAATACTTTCAAAACAATAGATGAATGGAAGTATGCTTCATATGTGCACTATTTTGTATCAATTAGTATTAGTAGTACAAGTATAGGCAATATTAAGATTTGTGAATATGGAAGCAGATCTTGGCTTAAGGGTCAGTTTTTTGATACTAAGCTTTGTGACTTGAAAATGCTACTTCATATAAATGACAATGACTAAAATAACTAGTAATTATTAGGGGCTTTATTATATTCCATGTGTTTTAAAATTCTTAATTTTGCATATGAAGAAACATTCTCATATGAAGCAAACTGCTAAGATTACTTATCTAGGAAATGTTAGATTATTGAATCCAGCCCATGCTTCCATTACATTAGAGCCTTATTATCTTACTGCTCCCTGATAGTGGCATGCCATGTATTTTTAAAATGTATATTTTCTAAGCTATGTAATAAGCTTTTTATTTAATCTTACAATATTTTTTAAACATTTGAAGAATAATCTCTCTTATGTTAGGTTATTGGTTTAGATTAGGCAAAGCAGGTTTTATTGGAATTGCTAGTGTGCATTATGTATGTGCTTACACAAGCACATTAAATATGGAATACGCATATATATATATTAATATATATTATAATAATATAACATTAAATATGGAATATGCATATATATATGCAGGGGGCATTTGATATTCACACACATACATATACATATATAAATACATATATATATATATATTATCATTACTGCTTTATAGAGAATGAAGTAGTTATTCCTTGCTACTGTCCAAAAAATTACGATCACTCTCTACTTTCATAGGGCTCTGAATATTTCAGGTAATTTAGATGAAGTGAGACCATGTAGAAATAGTATCATTCTTTGTGTTTAAAATTAATCTTTCTTGGCCCTCCTTGGTGGCGCAACGGGTTAAAGCAAAGCACAAAGAAGCCTAAGCCACATCCGCATGAGTTCAATTTCCCGCCTGCCCCAGAGGAGACCCACATGGCGAGGCAGACCTCTCCTGACCCGCCCGCTGCTCCCCTCAGCAGTGTACTTTGTCGATCTGCCTGTTCTGCTCCCCACTCTGTCTCTGGTGAATCCTCTCACCCTCTGCATCTCTGGCCTGTACCCCAGTTCTGTACGAATAAATAAATAAATCTTTAAAAAAAATTAATCTTTCGTACTAGGATAAAATAAACAGAAAATTGTTAGGTTTGGGGAAAAAAAAAAAAAACTTTTCCTACAGTTTTTTTTTTTTTTTCCCCTAGTGTCATCTTTATAAAGCATTGATAAAGATAAACAATCCATGTTTCTATTCCCTTTTCCTTCCCAAGAGAGCTTGGACATCTTTGCCACTACTCAATGAGATATTCAGTCTTTTAATTGTTACTCCTTCTGTGTCCTGGATCCTCATTCTCAAAATGACAAGTACAAGTTATTTTAAGTTATTTTTTATGCACATCTTGTGCAGCCCCCTCCTCAACACACAGACACAAAGAGAAAGGCAACTGCCTATATAATACTGTAAAATCCTTCTTCCAGTAAAACTCACTATGAAATCTGTGATTATTTTTAATTTATAGCTGCACAACAATCTTACATATAAACTATTTTTCAGTTTCTCCAGGTAGTGAGGGGAAAATTGCCCTAAAACAAAGTCTCAAGTCTTACTGCCATGCTTTCCTCCCACCTGTAACCATACTTCTTTTCATGTTGCTGGGATAGAATTTAGAAACATCCCTTCCAATCTAACAGATCATCCCCTAATGCCAGCTTTGTAGGAGGCTGGGACTAGGCTGAACCTGATGGGGGCACATGTTTCCTGAAGAGCACTTTCTTTGATGTCCTGTTGTCCCAAGTGCTTTAGACTGTGACACTTCAGATCTTTTCATATATCAGATTATGCTAGTTTGCTTTCCATATCCACAGGATCTTACATTCTGCAGATCTTGCTAGTTGAATCTGGTTTACTAATTTCTTGCTTTGAACTGTCTGTTTGACTGGATAGCACAGCAACCTTATCAACCTAAGAGGTTGTGGCATTTGAATCATATGGGAGATCACTGGGGGTAATTCGTAGGTGAGGTGTGAATTTGGTTCTTCTTGATGAATAGGTCTCTTGGTTGTATTATCTGACTCATACCCATAATGCAAAAATGAAGGTCTAACATTCTTCTTTTTTTTTTTTTTTTTTTTTTTTTTTACAATTTACTCCCAGGGATCTTGATGCCAAATAGTGAATGAAGGTTTGGATTTCTGTAGCCATGAAATAGTTATAATAATTATATGCAGAATTCCCAAATCCCCAAGTTTCTATGAAAGTTCTTACATTGGGTTTTTCATTTAATCCTCACAACTTCCCAATTAAGAAGACACCCTTAGTATCACCCGCATATAGGAAACTGAGGAGCACTTAGACTGAGAAATTTAAAACAATGAATAAAGCCTGACTAGATTTGGAAAATGAAAGAGAAATAAATGTCTGAAAAAGGAAATGGAAATAATTAATGAAGAGTTTGGCTTAAGATATTCTCTTGGGTTAGAATCATCTTCCTTCTGCAGTTGTTGGGCTGAATGTCTTATTTTCCCATTTTCCTCCTCCTATCACTGTTTCCAAGAAGACACCATCTTTATTTATTTTGATACTAGATACTCACCACCTGTATCTAAAAGGATAATTTAAACTTCCATAGTCAATGGCATTTGAGTTTTCTAAAAGGTAGAAATCAGTCTTGTTCATTTTTATGCTCCCTTCATAACACTTGAGTTTTGCAATGCTCTGTAAAACTTTGAATGAGTGAAAGAAATTATACCAAATAGAGAAAAATAAATAATGGCATCATGAAATTGCCTGCTTATACTTAATCCAGAATGCTGGATTAAATAAGATCAGATGTCATGTAAGTGTTAATGACTAATAATGATCAGCAAAAATAATGTTAGCATAGAAAATGCTTTTTTCCTTCATAAAACGCAAGAGTGCTTTTTTTTTTTTTTTTTCTGTGTCATTATTGATAAAATTGTGGAAGCAGTCACTTGCATTTTTGTTGCTTCCCCATTGGCTGCTGCAATTCTTATGCTGACCACTCACTCATAAGACTACTTTGCATTAGGACCTCTTCAGATAAACTTGCAAAGTGTCTAGTGATTAGATCATGAGGCTGGTTTCACGCATTCTATTTTTATCTCTATTGCTTCCCTTATTGTGTCACCTTGGACTAAATACTTAGTCCAGGTTTACATGTAAGTATTTTCACTTAAAAACCATATCTCATGATAAATTTTCATCTAGACAGCAGAAAGCAATTTTCCTAAGTGCTTCGCTTAATTGGCTTCCATCCACACATGAACCTTCAAAGCTATACTTACATATCCCATCATGCAATATTGCCTCCATAATTCTCAGCCTCTCAGGAAGGTACATGTCTCTACTAATTTGTTTGTGGCTGCTGGATTCATTCGCTGATGCCTGCTCTTTATATTCCATGTTCTATCCTTGATGGAGAGAGCAATTAGTGCTTGTTAGAAATATGGGATGACCTTATGAAAGTAATATTGACAATGTTATAAATGGTCAATTGCCTAAAATTAACATGGAGATCTGGATGTTTCTGGACAGTGGGGAACTCCCTTGAGGTAGCAAACAAGATCTTTGTTTGAAGAAAAGGTATATGCCTTCAGGGTCACATACTGGGGAGAGGATCCTGTTGGGAGGAGTTTCATCTTTATTACTAGGTAATAGTGTTCAAGGTGAATCATTTTCTATGGAAAATAGGAAGAGACTGGGGAAAAAATATGAAGTGTTTTGTGTGTTGTCTCTACCATTTCAGTATTATTTGAGTGCTAACTGAGCTGAGTAGGTCTAACGGGACCAGAAATATTGGGAGAAATAGTCTTTCAAGGAGAAAATAACCGTAATAAATGAAGGGCTTTATTTTTGCCACATTTTAAAAAGACTTGTCTTGAGCCTCAATAATTATTTCTCACTTGCTAGAAGCAACTTCCTCATAGGTGTGTGCCACCCAACTGCTGAATTACAAATATAGTTCATAGTCAATGAAGAGAGCAAATCCCTGACTTTGGTTTCCTCCATTTCAGCTTTCCTCAACAAGTGATGGAAACTAGTTGGTAAGAGCAATGGAGAATGGGAGCTTTCTGATGTAGAAGACAGAAGGAAAGACCTCTGATTTGTCAGAATTACAGGTCATTTTGCCTATATGATAAAAAAAATATGAATCAAATAAAACAAATAAAAATATCATAGTTCCCTTTGTTCATTAAGCCATGGATTATAAGGAAAAAATTTTCTTGGATATACAATCAGCTGAAATTCAATTTGACTTTAAAATAAATTCAAGAAAGAAGACTAAAAAACATTTCTTAAATATGCCAAAAAGAATATGATCCAACTTTATGCTGCTGAATTTTAATTCTCTTGAAAAAGAAAAATCCTGACTAGATATATAATGAGAGAGGGGGAGAGAGAGTGTGTGTAAAAGTATGTGTGTATACACACACATAATGCTTTATGCTCTGATATTTGTGAATGACCTTTAGTGCCATTTTGTGTGAAAATGTTAAATATTTATCTTCAGCTCACAAGTTTTGCCTATTTAGGTCAACTAACAATATCACAAAGTACATTTTTTTTTTTTCTGAGCTCATCCTGCCACCTTGAGTGGAACTATAAGGTTCTTTTGTAACGAGTCAATCTGATATTCTTTTGATTGTTCTTTGATAAACTCCTTTAATGTCCTTATTTTTAAAAGGTGATACTAGAAAGAGCTCATTGGCACCTCTCAAATATTTGACCTCAGAGGCTGATTGATGAGCCTATTTCTGTGACTAATGGTAGTATTTATTTTTGATATGAATTTAATCCTGTCCTTTTACTTGATGGATGGGACGGTATACTGATTAGAAACCCAAAGAAAACTCTTGTGATTCTATTGTGTTTGATAGGATAGGCATTATCTTGTGCAAACTTTTAAAGGAGAGGTAAATTTGATAACTAAGCCAATAAGTTATGATTGAACTTGAGTATTATTGCTACTTAACAGTGTATCAAAATACATACATTAAATAAATAGGACACTTTTTGAAACTAAAATGTTTTTATCATATTAAACAAGTCTCTTCCTTTATATTAAACAAGTCTCTTCCTTTATAAATGAAAGGAAATGAAAATTAAATTTAATAGGGCTTAAAAAATACCCAAATTTATCATCACTTTTTAATTTTAATTTTTCAATTAAAATAAATAGTAGAAAATATGCCTATATCTCTTTTATCCTCAGAGGATATAAATTTCAACTTTAAAAAGAGGCAAGTCATCTATCTTACATTAAAAATAATGGAGGCTATAATATTGAAGGAAGAAACAGTCCTGCATTTAATGAATGATCTGTAATCCACAAAATATTGTAATTTGTGCTGGAAAGTGATGCATGCTATGATAGAGTCACTATGAAGATTCACAAGATTTAGTCTAACACCTAGGGTGTTAAGAAGACGTAAACTTTACTAGATCTTGAAAGAATATAAATTAACCAGAATATAGAAAAATAATCCAGAGAGAAGATTAGACTAGATATCAGAATACTTTCTTATAATAGACCAAGTGATTGAAACCTCTTTGGTAGATAGTAGAAAACTAAGGAATGAGGCTCAATTATTATGTTTAGAACTGTAGTTAATAAAATTTATCTCAAAGTCTTATATAAGTTGAATTAAAAAAATAGGGAGAACTTAACAGCTGAAAGAACCATTATGGAATGACTATAATACTCTAGGTTCAAGTTCATGATGTCTGAATGGGAGTGATTGACCTGGGGGTGGTGAATTATTGAGAAACTGCAAGTAGATAGAAATATGACAAATGATTGAATGAAAGAAGCAAAGCACAAAAGTCAAGGATGACTCTGAGCCATGATCATGACTGATGAGTGGTTGGTAGTAGAACATTTTTATAGCAAAACTAAGATAGGTAATTGTCCTCTCTTACTACACATTTGGCATTATAAATGAGCCAGTTTTCCAAAATGCTGGTAGTTAAATATTACTTGAAATGAAGACGATGGATGGATGGAGAGATGGATTTGTGGATGGGTGGATGGATAGGTGGATTGATGAATATAGATAGATATGTTTTTACTTCTGTAAAGTCTATACCTTTT
>NW_004567104.1:36232319-36241597 GCF_000260355.1 Condylura cristata
ACCTCCGGGGCAGGCGGGAATCGAACTCATGCGGAAGCGGCTTTAGATTCTCAGTGCTGTGCTTTAACCCGCTGCGCCACCAGGGAGGGCCCGCTACTACATTTATTTTTAATAAATCATTAGATCATTTAATCAATCACTTCATCTTTCATTACATTAGACCACCTCATTATTTTAGATCACTTGAATATTAAAACTTTCAGAACTTGTGTAAACTCTTTTTTTTTTTTAAATCCTTTTCTGTTGTTTTTTAAATACACAATTTGGAGGAGCGCAATTTTAGTCCTAGAAGACAAGTGATTTCCCATGGTACCTTAAAGAGTGTATGTGTATTGTGTATTATACATATAAGCACCCACACATACTGTATAATGTATATATTATGTGTAACACACATTATGTAAAATGTATGCAGAATATATACACATGTTCACTTATTCATTTATGCTTCAACTCTCATAGATACCTATAACACTTATTGATCAGAAGACTGGAAATCTATCTTCAATCAGGGAACTGTCATCATTAGAAATAATTTTCCTGATTTAACCCAGTGATATTTTTGAACTTATGGATCCCTGTGTCATATTCTTCAAAGTTTTAAAAATTGCCTTCATCTTTTGCTACCATATTTGCGCTTTTGACCCTTAAATCCTAGATGTTCCCTATGAAATATTAATGATTGGAAAATAAAACTAATCATGATAGTACAAGAAAGACAAAAGGCTAAAATGAATATCACTATGGGGTCTTGTGAAGAATTACATTTTAAACATAAAATGTTGTAGATGAATTGATCACAGAAGAAAAGAATCATGGAAAAATGAAGAGTGACTCCAGGGAACTTATTAAAGGAAATACATTTATATAACTTGACTCATTGGATAGGGTAGTTGGGTAAGATTTTTCAAACAGATATAAACATTTAAATGCTAAAATGAAATATTTTGTTCACCCAGCACAAAGGGGACAAAGTTAGATTCTTAAGGAGAAAATAAAATGTCTTTAATACAATACCCACTGGATTAGGATTGATTCTCTCTGAATTTCCACAGTATCTTTCCTTATAAATTTTCTCTATTACTGGAACTCTAAGACCAGCCCATAAAGAAATTGCTTCTGATCCTGATTTATAGCAGAGGAGTCTGAGGCACACAGAAATTGTTATCTGACTAAATTCATATCATAGTAGATCCAAAATGTTCTAGCCCTAGAGTTCACTGTTTGTCCATGAGCATAATCTGCCTTCTTCAGATAGGTATCTAGGGACAATGCATTATGTCTCCATGATCCCTGCCCTATTAGAGTTAGCAACTTAATGCAGTGGACTGGATCAACATACAGCATTATGTCTACTAGTCACACTAGGATGGTAGAACTAAAGTTGCAAAGGCAGAAGTAGCTGCAGGTCTACCTAGACATCTGTGTCTCCGTGTGCATGTTTATGTATTTAACACACTCATACAAACACCCTGACTAATAGGATTAGCCTGGAATGTTTTCAAAAAAGAAATTAACTTGGAACATAATTTTAGAAGACAGTGAGTGACACAGTGGGACCAGAACCAAATGATCTTTCAGAAGTGGGGTAGCAAAATCCTGTTCAGCTGAGCATTTCACCTCATAGCATCTTATCTCCGTATATTTCTACTACTGCTGAGAGGGACCTGAGGAATTGTAAAAGCTCACCTACACCCTGATCTCTGAGAATACCCCTCCCTCCATTGCAATACCTCATCTGAAACTCTTGTTTCTAACACCTTCCTCCTTTCCACATTTTTGTGTCTACTGTAATGTGGTAATTTAGTAATATAATATGTGTGATGATACTTCTGTGTATCATCCTACAGACATTTAGTGTTTGCATTGTAAGGAGCCCTTCAGCGACACTCCAGTCCATTGAAGAACGTCCACAGCTGTATGATGCATTTTGTTTTAAAATGTGGCTTCCATGGGCATTTTTCAAGTCCTGAAGACAACATAAGAACACTCACCAGGCCACAGCATCTGACTTGCTTTACTCCCTTTTGATGTGGGGTCGAGTTTAAATTGAGCTACAGACAGTAATACTGGAATGCTAGAATGTTTTATTGCAAAATGGATTGTTTGGGAAGGTTCATAATGCTTTAAACTGGCTAAAGGAGAAAATGAAATGAATTGTGTCATCCATGACTGACAGTGGGTCATGATACACCCACAGAGAGATGCCCTAGTACTCTTCCCAGTCTAGCCCTCATTCATTTTCTCTTCTCATTCCTTTCTATACACATATACCAAAGGGGTAACATCTCCTTCTACCACAGAAACAGACTTTAAAAACTTGAAAAATAGCTGCACCTGTGTACACCAGATCAAGTGGTAAGCATGCAAATGCTTGCCGTGTGTTGGCCTTTGTGACTGAGCAGCAGTGTTAGCCATCATCTGTACAAAGGATGGGGGGATCGTGGAAATGAAGGAGGGAGAGGAAACAAGAATTTCCCATTTTCTAGGATCAGCATTTTCCCAAACGGAACCCAAGATATGAATAAAATGACTCATGCATTTAAATAGTGTTAGGATTTTGATGAGAAGCATGTGGGTGTAGGGGCATTCTAGTCTCAGAATGCAATTCAGATTGAGGAGAGAAAGTTACGTGCACATTTTGTCAGCCAGGGGCAGAGAGCCAGAATGAAAAACAGTGAGGGGGGAAGGTGCAAGAGAGCTAATCTTTACTGAATTATCTCAGAATCATCTTGGATTTCATGGGTGTTTGTGACTCACTGTCTGCCACAGTGCCAAGGGGCAGCTTTGAGCGACAAATTATAAATGATGGAATTGCTCATAAAGGTGAGGAAAAGGCACTCTGATATTGGCAGAGTTGTAAGGGAAACAGTATAAACTTAAATTGAGAAAGGAGCAGAGCCATCCTAGGATTTCTCGGGTATGCCAATATCAAAACAATGAGGTAACAAAGAAAAGAATAAAGGAGAGAGATTTAGACCACTCTCTACAGGGACTGAAAATAGAATCCAGATGTATGTGCTCATGTTGTACCAACAACCAACACATTCTAATATCTGTGGAGGTAGGAGCTTTTTCTCTCTTGTCAACTTTAAATCCTTGGCCCTCAGTGCAGTCTCTAGTGTCAGTTCAGGTCACCCGAGAAGCAGATGCCAAGACAGAACTGAAAGAGCAAGAGATTTAGGTGGGAAAGAACTGTGTGGATAAATTGAAAATAAAAAAGGGTGATGGTGGGGGGAAGTAAGGAGGGAGAACCTCAGGCTGCAATATTGAAAGGGGAGTGGGAAGAAAAGATTGCTTAGCGAGTGTCCTAGACTGCAGCACCATTCTCAGAAAAATCTTGGCTAGTCTGTTGGAAATGGAAAAGCCCATAAGAGAAATCCAGTAGCAAAGGGCCAGAAACAACATCTTGCCTTGCCCAATTATCCACTGTAAACAGCTAGGGGAAAAGAGCCTTGGCAAAGATAAAGTGGTTGATCTAAAGGGGTAGCAGCCAGGACTGTGTGGCAACTCAACCCTCTTAAAAGATGAGTTTTTTAGAAGGCCGTCTGAGTGACACATGTCTGTGGTCCCCAAACCAGTTGTCATTACACTTTGGTTTATGTTTTTTTTTTAAGACAAAGTAAGATGTTTGGCAATTATTTAAGCCAATTAAAAATGAAAGTGTCCTAAAGTGACTTTTTCTGACTGTAGACACTCCTCATGTCTCCAGTGGCTCTCCTATCATTGTGTGTCATGTATGGGCTTTCACTGGCCAACAATTATTTATGGCTGAAAGGATGTACTTAAACCCAACATTGCAACCTATGCTTGGAGTGAGTTAGAAGTGAGTCCTTGTCCTCCTACCTCTTCTGAGACCATGGTTCATAAATTTTGCCTCATTTTCATATATATTTTAAAAGAAGGGAGTTCTGTTTTTCTGCTAATAAATATATTTGTGGTCTCTGTAAAGTTAAAAGAATCCTTAGTCTTTTCCTTCTTTACGTTGCTATCATAGTGCCAAATGTTAGTGTTATCGTAGGATCAGTCTTTGACTCTCTTTTATTATCTACCTAGTTATAGATTAGTATATTTGAAATTTCTATCATATCTCAGGCCTTCATTGCTAAATATCAGACCTCTCTGTTCAGTTGTCATCTGAACAATTTCATTTGAATAGCTCAACTTGAATGGCTAAGGATGAATTCACCCCCTATCCAAACCTTCACTTCATTCAATAATCAAACTATTTTCTCTCCTTCCTGCACTCTCTTTTCCAACATCTCTCTTTTTCTTCCTTCTTCTGATTATGACTTGGGTTAGTCCCTCATAATTTCTCACCAGGATTGACCTAATATGCTCTTCCATTTCTCCTCGATGTGAGCAGTATCTCTAATCTGCCCTGTATATAGTTTACAAAGCACAATTTTTAAACAAAATAATGATCCTGTTACTCCATTGTTCAAACATACACAAATGAGGATAAACTTTTATTTCTTCACCTGACCCTCAGGACCTTGCCTCCCTGTTTCACCCCCTGCCACTCCTCCAGGTACACTCTACATCCACCTTTATGGAAACATTTGAAGTTCACTACTTGATGGCAGTTGAATAATTCATTCCTTTAAGAACTACCACTAGAGTCATTTTATATCACAACATGTTTTCCATACTGCCATTAGAACTTAAATTACTTGTGACAATTTTAAATTACTTGTGACATGAGACCACTTCCTCAGATCATGACAAGGATGCTACTTGCTGATGTCTTAAGAAATATCTCTGTACAATAAGAATTTGGCATTTTAGTGTATGAATCTGAGTTTTTGTGAGTGTTCATGAATATACATAAAGCAAGAATTACATATTCATTCATAAAAATATGAATCTCAATCAAGATTTAGCTTCAATATAGAAAGTAGTTATTAAAATATTTCCATTAGCCACGCCATTGCTAAGTGAAAGTTTGTGTAACATGTAGTATATATAGTAACAAATATTTTAACTAGTTAAAATGAAGGTCTTCATATAAAATAAATTATAAAACCAATTAAATAACCAGAAATAATTCAGATTTTTTCCCCCTCTGTTCTTCATTCATCACCAGGGAGTTAACATGATAGTTACCTAAAATGTCAAATGATTTGAATCTTAAAGTATCTCACATAGACCATCTTTTTGTTACTTTCTCCAACGTGGTTCAATACTTCTGGTGCTTAAAAGTGCTAACATTATTATTCAGGTAGTATAAATGAAAAAAATGAATTCTACATCCAATGGAAAAATTTTGGGATTTCTCTAGGTAATTTTCACTGAAAGCAAATTCTCCTTATATAAGTTGGCACAAAAGGATTCAAAGTGTTTACTCAATTGAATTTTCTCTGTTAGAATTCCATATAATTTATGTATATTCCTTTTCTCTGTATAAATTTCTATTCAAATGTCATTCTCTTTGGAAAGTCTTGCTTGACTACTCCTTCTCCTGACAGTCGAAACACACTAGTCATTCACTGTCCTCTGCAGTCCTCTGGAGGAAAGCCTATACTATCAGTCCAATATTTACCTATTTCACTATTTATAAGCATTGATTTTCTTATTTGTTCTTCCCAAATGGACTGTGATTTTTTTTTTTTTTTGAAAGTTGAAGTCCTCCCTGGTGTCTCAACGGGTTAAAGCACTGCACTTAGAAGCTTAAGCCACTAACGCATGTGTTCGATCCCTGCCTGCTCGGGAGGAGATCCACATGGCGAGGCAGACCTCTTCTGACCCGCCCGCTGCTCTCCTCAGCAGTGTACTTCGTCCATCTGCCTGTTCTGCCCCCCACTCTGTCTCTGGTGAATCCTCTCACCCTCTGCATCTCTGGCCTGTACCCCAGTTCTGTATGAATAAATAAATAAATCTTTAAAAAAAAAGAAAGTTGAGATCATGAGTCTAGACTATCCTCTGTCCAGTGAAGATAATATTTGGCATGTAGTAGTTCCCAATTAAGGCTTGTTGAGTGAATACTAAATACAAACCCATTTAAGAAGAATATTACATAGTGATGGTGAGGAATGAGGAAAACAACTGAAACAGAATAATAATGTCCCTGATTTTTCTAAATAACAGTGTTGAATAATATTGGCAGCAAATGATCATGCTTTTTGCCTTGTTATCTCCTAGGACATTAGTTACTAGTAGGAATTGGGGAAAATAGAAATGTGTCCTTGTTTAGATAGAATTCCACCTTACTGAGCATCTTCTACTTCTCATTTATTAAAGGACATTGTGTATAATTTAGGAAAATTTCAAAGAAAATAAGGGAGTTTGCCAAAAAGTAAACTATTAAAGCTCAAGGTTACTCATTAAGATCTGAAGTAAAATGTGTGAAGGGGACACAGACACACTTTGAGCATGAAAATCTATATTCATACAGTGAAAAGAAAGGTCATATAGTATTGTTAATTCACTGTCAGTGTTTGTTTACACAAAGTACACTGAATTTGAAAATCAAAGTAAATTTGGAGGTGGTTGAGAACAAAGGAGAGCATTTCATGAACTCAAAGAAGCGATACCTCAGAGAATAAATTGCCCTTCAGCTATAAATGTATTTGATTATGATATAAGATATTCTTAATCAAAACAGATGCTTTCCTACATATTAAGTGAGCTTTGTTAGTTTTCTAAAGACTTTGAGGCACTTCAGGCTAGGTCTGATACCAGCAGCAAAGCTTTGAAGTAGAAGCCATCGTTATAATAAAATGACAACACAGAGCCTAAGCTGATGAAAGAAGATTGGCACTGGGGATGTGCAGAAGTTTAGCACCATCCCTGGCTAGATATGAAGCATCTCTCCAGCCTTCCAGGCATAGGAAAAGCCTAGAGGGGAGACAACAAGCCCCCCTTCCCCTTTAGTAATACATTTCTCATCATCCTCCCCTACTTCTCTCCTTCCCTTCCTTCAGTATTTTTTTGAGATATCTAGAGGTGAAACTATCTCACCCTGAAAAAAAGAAATTCTTGATTTTTGGAACCTGGGTGGTTCAGGATATTGGTTACTAGGTAGGGTTTAAAGTTCAAAGTGCTGTAAGCTGTTTTTTATTTAGCTGTGGTTGCTATTGTTTCAGCAGTTTAGTCAAGATATTCTATTTTCTTCTTCTTGGTCTCTTAACTTCCCCCTTATTATTTATGAACCATGCTAATCCAGTGAGCAGAGAAGAAGATTGAGAGTGTGCACAAATGAAAGGGTGATGAGTGTGGAAATGACTGTGTAAAAGATAAAATGGAGGATTTTACTCATTCCCAAATCTGAACCATGAGAAAAGTTTTTCTAAGGAAGAATTTATTTGAGATTTATTTAGGGGGTAGTATAATGGGCACATCCCCCAAAAAACGCGTTCCCCAAAATGATTGGAGTGCTGGGATTACATAAGTGGAAGGAATGGGAGAGAAGTGCAGGGCTTAACATTTCTGCCTCCAAGAAGTGGGCTGACAGTCTAGGCAACATGAGTCAAGGTGTTTGACTTTCCTAGCAGTGTGTTTTCTCAGCAATCAGCAGATGTTTGTTTCTGATGCCACTGTCAATCCCAGAAGGGCACAGAGAATTGTATTAGGGATGTAACACAATTTTCCAAGTTCCCAGGAATGCAGGTAGAGCCAGTTAACAGTTAATTATGAGGAGAGGGTAGGGGGAAGAGAGAACAAAGGGTGGTGAAGAGTTGGATACCACTTATTTATAATTTTTAATCTAGAGATGTTTTTTCATTTTTGTAAAATGGAGGGGAGTAAAAAGATACTTTTGGCTCTTAATCCATAATGGGGGGGGGGCTAGTTCACTACCTACCTGAAGCAGCATTGATTGCTGGATAGGACTGGAGCTGATACACTTGGGACTGAGGTGTCTCAAATGGCATCTGCTCTTTTCCCACACAGACTCACAGGCTTCTCTTGGCCTCCAGCCCACTGCAGGCCAGACAAGCATACCTCCCTGAAGAACACAGGCTGTTGAGCAGAAAGGTAATTGATATACCTTGGGTAGCTGGAGGCTAGGTTGGCAATCTTGAGGGTACTAATGCCACCTGCATGGACTCCAGAGGTTCCGCTGGCCTGCAGCAGCAGGACAAAGGCATATCTCTCAGAGAGATCATGGACTGCACAGCAGGCACTGAACTGCCAGCCCTTGGAGCTTTAGACGGCTAGGTGGGCAGTTCTGAGAAACAAAACAAAACAAAAAAACGGCCCTTCCCCCACCTGGGTTTGTCAGACATCTGAGTATCATACAAATATGCAGCGTGTAACTTCTTAGGGTCCCTGCCTGTGGCCCAATCTCCCACCTCTCAAGCCACTGTGTTCATGCCAGAGCCTCAGGGGAATGGTACTACCAGCAAAACCTGCTGAGATCAGAAAGCTAGGTTGTAGCTGGTCAGTTGAAATTTCGGGATCCAGATAGGGCACCGTTAGCAGTCTTCCTTGACTCACGTTGACCAGATCCCATCCTCAGTTCAGTTAGCTGCAACATCCAAGGAGGCTTTTCTTTGGCAGTTGCTCTGGCAACCTTAATACTCCTACACCTCTACCTCAGCCAATAGTCGCAGGTATTTAACTATACCCTACCCTGGAACTTGAATTTGAGTCATGTTGACTAGTGATGAGGATTCAGCTTCAGCCAACATGCAACAAAAGGCACAACATCTAAAACTAACACAGTAAATCAATATTCTATAACCTGCTATTCAGACAAAAGATCTTTACAGCAGTACTGGGAAAGGAAGCTGTCTATTTGAATGTGCAGAAATAACCAAGAACATCAAACCAATGAGAAGGCAGAGGAATATGCCCCAATCAACTGATCATGAAAAAAATCTTGGGGAAAAGTCTCTAATATATCAGAATTAACCAAACCACTGAGAGGAGAATTCAGAACAGATCTTAATGATGCTTGATGAAGTTAGGGAACAATAGATGAGCAAAATGAAAATTAGAAGGACAGAGAAAAATATTTAAAAGTTAAAAACCGAAGTTACAGAGATAAAGAGTGCAATGATGGATCTGTGAAATGCAACAGAGAATCTCAGTATTATACTCAATGAGGCGTAGTCCTGAGTCAGCACACAGCAGGCAGGCCAGCAGTAGCTATCCAAACAGACCGCCAGAAGTGAAAACAGTTAAGAAAAATGAAGGCAGCCTATCTTCTCTGGTCATAATGTTGTCACTGTACAAAAATAAATAATGATATAAAATATCTATATATAAATTTAAAATAATAATAAACAAGATAATAAACAAGCTAATCTTACACCTTAAGAAAGTACAAAGGAATA
>NW_004567104.1:36241697-36368242 GCF_000260355.1 Condylura cristata
AAAGAAAGAAAGAAAGAAAGAAAGAAAGAAAGAAAGAAAGAAAGAAAGAAAGAAAGAAAGAAAGAAAGAAAGAAAGAAAGAAAGAAAGAAAACAATAAAATTTAGTGTGGAGATAAATGAAATGGAAAAAAAATTTAAAGTAGTACAAATGATCATTAAAGTAAAGAGCTTGCTCTTTGAAAACATAAACAAAATAGACAAACTTCTAGCCATGCCCACTTATGGGAAAAAATAGTAAATTATAATGATTAGAATCAGATATGAAAGAGTAGTTATATCTGAAATATAGAAGATCATAAGAGATTAGTATGAACATATACATTCCCAAAATGGAAAACTTAGAAGAAATGGACAAATTCTTAAGTGCCTGTAATCAGATGGCTTCACTAGTGTGTTCTACTGACTGCCCAAACAAACAAGCCCTAATAAGTACATGTGCAAAAGAATGAATCTAGACTACAGTCTCATACTACCTACAAAAATTAACTCTAAATGGATTGAAGACTTGGATATAAAACCTGAAATTTTAATGTTCATTGAAGAAAATAGGCAAAAAGTCTTCATGACATTGGTTTCAGGGATATTTTGGGCAACGTGACTATAATAACAAGGAAAACAAAAGCAAAAATAAACAAATGGAAATACTGCATTAAAAATGCTTCTGCACAGCAAAAGAAACTATCATTAACACAAACAAACAAAAACCACCCTACCAAATAAGAGAAAATATTTGCATATCATACATTCAACAAGGGGCTAATATTCAGAATCTACAAGAACTCATACAATTCAACAAAAAGAAAACAACCCAATAAAAAATGGGCAGAAAAACAGAAATCTTTCTTGAAGAAGATAAACAGATGGCTAATAGGTATATGAAAAATTGTTCATCATCACTTAGCATCCGGGAAATGCAAATCAGAACCACAGAAAATGCCAACTCACACCTGGGAGAATGGCCCATATCAAAAAGCCCAGAAATAACAAGTGTCGATGAGGATGTATAGATAAAGGAAGCCTCCTACTCTGTTAATGCAGCCACTATGAAAACTAGAAAAATGGTACAGAACATTCTCAAAACAATGAAAGGAAATATAGTGTATAATGCTGTAATTTCACTCCTAGATATCTACCTGAAAATACAAAAAGACTTGTTCGGAAGAAAATATGCACTTCTATATTTATGGAAGCATTATTTACAGTAACAAAGCTATGGAAACAACCTATGTTTTCCATGACAGATTATGTGAATAAAGAAAATAAGGTAGATATGCTTAATGAAATACGACTTAATGACACACACACAAAAAAAGATGAAGTGTTGCCATTTGTGACAACATGGATGAAACTGAAGAGTATTATACAAATCAAAATAACTCAAAAGGAGAAAGACAAATGCCAGATGAATATAGGGAATATAGAGAAACAGAACAAAGTAAAAACCAAATTAAAAGCAAAATAAACCATTGAAATATGCTTGCAGAATTGAGGTTGCTAAGGGGAGATTGTAGGACTAGGAGCAAAGGAGAGAAGGACCCACTGTACCGTGGTATGAGATTATTGATGCTTTGGTGGTGGGCATGGTATGATAATGGGCATGGTATGATAACTTACATTTGAAAGGTTGTGAATTTATATCCCTAAAAAAAGTAGTGTTTAAAAAATAAGTGTTACCTCACTAAATATAATTACATTTAATAAGGTGTTTAAGTTACATTCACATAATGAATAGAGTGTGGATAAGGCATGGATCATGGGGATGTTTCTATATTATATTATAATCTAGAGACCACTTGTCAAATCAGCTTGCTTCTGTCATGGTGCTATATTCAGATAAGAGAAATTTGCTGACAGTTATAGCGATGATGCTGAAAACTTTACACATTCCCAAATAACTTCAACATGAACTAAGTTCTAAATGGAAATAATCTGAAAATTAATATTTTTCTTGATAAAGTATTTGGTAGGATTTGATTTTTGAAGCTAGTAGTATGCTTCCAGTTTTGATATTTGAACCTATTCATAAACATAGGCCTCAAAACACAAATTAATGACAGAATCATATTCTATTAGCTGAGTTTTTTCATTTAGATAGTTGACAAATATTTTCTGGGACATAAAAATTATTTAATATGCTTTTCTCATGAGTCCACTCATAGCATAAGCAATATTTCTCAAAATTTGGCCAGATTTACCCTTGAATATGTGAAAATATGAGTTCCCTATATGCCCAAATTCTGATGACAGTTTGGGGAAAACCCAGGAAACATCTTGACTACCCATTGGAACAGCTCCCCACACTGGTTTTATTTAGTCAGTATCTCTCAAATTATCAGTGGTAAAAAACAAGCTTTCCTCTTATTTTCAATTTCCAGTGTTCAATGGACTAAGTAAAATCTAATACAGTACATTTCTAAGAAAAAAAAATGAAGGAAAATGTGGGGAAAGCATAATTTTTTACTAAATTCAATAAGCAAAAATTGCTCTTTGTATTTCTCTGATAATTTTGAAATTTAATTTTGGATTTACATTGTCCTAGGCTGTAAAATAACTTGGAGACTGGCACAGGTCTTTAAACCAGGCATGATATAGCAGTAGTTCTAATTTTTGTTCAGAAACTCTAATTTCTTGAGATTCTAATAGGATTTAATGGTATCCCAAAGGAAAGGAATTCATGGTTAATTAAGTTTGGGAAATAGTGGAAGAAATAAAACTTCCTTATAATAAAACATTTCAAAATGTCTATATACTATGTGTATGCAAAAGAAAGATGTAGATTGAAACTTTTTTCAAAAGTTATTCAACCATTGATTTCAAGAGCCTGAGTAACACTGCTAAGAAATCAGCTTTTAGTTAAACATAATTAAGAAAATCCTATCTAGCTAAGTTTCCTCATTTTACAGTTGAGGGAATGTAAACCCAGAGATGTCAAGTGATTAGTCTTATAGTCAACAATTTCATTTACTATACTAACTGAAAAATCAGTTAATCAATTACACACAAATTTAATGAGTGTTTACTAAGTGTTGGTTAGTCTGCCACATACCTTATCTTCAAAATTGTGAGAATCACTTGCAGAGAAGAAATGGTTAATCATCCACATAGGGAATCACTGAATCTAATTCCTCAGTAGATACTTGCATCACTAATATCTCGATGTTCTTTATGTTGTTTCACTCATTCTTCTAAGTTTCCCCATTGTTTAGAAATACCATTGTTTGTCCTGAAAAATACTGACCTAATCTTGGCCAACATTGTAACAGAGTAGTCATGCAATCTGTTAAAAAGATTAGTATAAGGGATTTCTTTTCATTCAAAGGATATTTACATAGCAGTTACTATAAACAAGGTGTTTTCAGCATTTAAGTAAATAACTTGATTTAAGCCTTATTTCAAGATTTTGTCTATGGTTGTATACTCAGTTTAGAGATTAACTGAGGCATATAAATATTAAGTGACTTGTTCAAGATCATAGAACTTATACTTAAGTCAGATCTAAGCAGAATGGTTCAAGAGTCTATGCTATACAAAGGAAAGTTGTACATTTACTTTATGAAACTAACCAATATCTGATATAAAATATAAAAAAAAATCAGCCAAGTGAATGAGAATTATTTGTAGATCTTACAGTACTGACGGGAATGGGTATTAAATGTACAGATTAATTACTTTTTTCCACTGTCATCCTTCTGGGTGGGAGACCACTTCCTTTATGAGACATTGTAGAGGGAATTTTCAAAGACTGTTAATAAAAACTGTGCAATTTATCTTAAAGGATGATGATCCTTAAAGATCAACATTATATTCAAGGAATTGGACCAACCATGGATTTTCTGTAATGAAATATTGGTTGTATTACCTACATGTGGGAGATAGGATTTAACCTGACAGAATTAAGCACTTTAATTTTGTTTTTTTTTTTTTGGCCACTCACATGCTATGCACCATGAGCAATGTTATAGATCAACATTGACTAAATCATAGTACCTGCCTCCATTCAAATGAAAGTTTACTGTGAAAGATACGTTAACGTACACAATTAAACAGATGGATATGTTGCATATTGCCATTTATCTGCACTATATTTTGTTATGTGACAGAATATGACAGAAAATTCTTCAGTTATAATAATATTGGGCTGTTGGAAAAGTCATGACATTTTTGCTTGAAAACCAGAAAAAAATACATCATAACTTTTCCAACCACCCAATATATCATTGTGACCCTCTAGGAATAACATGACTTCTGGGCTTGAAAATCACACCATTGGTCCTGGGAGTTCAAGACTCACCCAGATCACACAGCCAGATGTGTGATGCCAGGACTGGAGTGGCTCTCATGTCAGCAAGTTCTAAATCCATTTTATAGTTCTCACATGTGAAATAATTTTTATTTCTTTTTTCAGTCCATTCATACTTGGCTTACTAGAAGACAATTCATTCCCTCTATTTTTTTTTTCTCCCTGTGGCAGTTTAGTTTTTGCAACATGGACATTTTTTTATATCCCCCCCCCCCCGGCCAATCCATGTATCCCGTCCTTTTTATATATCAAGAGTTCCAAACTCAAACCTCTGCAGTTCTCACTCTGTATTCCGCCTCTGCAGCTCTCCCACAATGTTCCCTCTGTCCTGTGTGGCAACTGTGCCCTTCTCTATCCAGCACCTGGCCTCGGGGCCCCTCATATTTGCTTGTGCCCAACTCAGCAACTATAGAGGGGTTCTGCAGTCTGTAGGTAGCACTCCTGCCTCATTCTCTGGGTTCTACTTCCCCAGACTCACAATAAATAGTTCATTTAGAGGTTTTTTTTTCTTTTTTTCTTTTCTTTTTCTTCTTTTTTTTTTTTTAATCTATTTTGTCCAAAGATTGATCCAGGGTACAGGGTGTGCCGTGGTCATCTTTTTGCCTCTCAGAGACTTTTGGCTTTGTTCTTCTATAATCTGGTTTTGAGTTTATGTAGGAGACAAGCCTGATGTCTTGACTTTGCAAACACCCTACTAAATTTACTTTTTATTTCTGAGGAGAAGAAATATGTTTCAGTTTAGGAATATTCATTACAGATGGATTTTTAGTTTATAGCATTCTACCCTCTATAATACATAGATGAGTGATTTATAGATATGAGTGATTTATATATATTTTTTGTTTGTCAAATGTATTAAGATTCAGAATGTTTAACATTAATTCCAATGGCTAAGAACATTCATTGCAAGCATTAAAGATAAAATAAAACAGGTTTCAAATGTAGTCTCTTTTGATTTCCAGATAGATTCTTGGTCCCCTCACTACCTTTTAGATATAGATACTGATTTCAATTTGGCACAAGTCCTCATAGACGATTTTCTACATATCATAACTGTACACATTAAAAAATACTGCAGGAACCTCTATGGTTGTATAAGGGCTGATTTTCGGCACTATCAAATTATCACTTCTATGACCTGAGTCAATGCCCAGCCATGGAGCTAACCCACATATGGCACTGCAGGTCTTTCGTATTTTGCCCGCTGATCCTCTCAGTTGTACATTTCAGTAGATCTGCTCTTCTGTCCCCCACTTTGTCTCTGGAAAGTACTTTTACTCCTGCCTCAGCACCTGTGGTCTACACCCCAGCTCTTGTTGCATAAATATGCATAAATTAATAAAAATACATATTTCCATTAAAAACAAATCTTTAAAAATTTTTAAAAATACTGCAATTTTCTTAAATTTTAAGAAAGATTTTATGATTTATGCATACAAAACTGGGGCACAGGCCAGAGGTGTAGGGGTGGTAAGATGATTCACCAGAGACAGAGTGGGGAACAGAACAAGCCGACTGACAAAGTACACTGCTGAGGGGAGCAGTGGGTGGGTAAGGAGAGGTCTGCTGCTCCATGTGGATCACCTCCGGGGTGGGGATAGATCTCGTGCTGAAGTGACTTTAGCTTCTTAGTGCTGTACTTTAACCTGCTGCACCACCAGGGAGGGCCCAATTTTCTTAATTTTTAATATCATACTGAAAATAAATTATAGCCACTTTTTTTGCAACAGTAGGAAATGAAATATTTTTACCTGACTAAGCTCTCTATTTTTCCTAATTATTGTATGTTTCAGTTTGGATAGAGTGCCACTTACTTGAGTATCCAAACAATTCTCTATTATGTTCAGTGAATATTTTTATGGGACCACTTTATGTCCTGGAGAAATTTTCAAAGATGTCAACTGCATGCTTAGCACAAACAGGGCAGTGACCTTTCTAATAAGAAGTCAGTACCTAAGCACTGGCTATCAAGATAAAAATTACCTGCCACAAAATGTCAACATTTTATGCTTTTAGGTCAACTCACAGAGGTAATATGCAATACTAGAATTTTAGCAAAAGGAAGGAAAATGACATTCAGAAAATGAAAAATGAATAATTATTCTAATTTAGTCAGTCAATTAATAACTATTTATTAAATAACTGCTTACCCAGTGCCAGGCTCTGTTCTGTATAAGGAAAACAGAGTTGTACTAAAAACAAATTTGTTCCCCCCAGGAGCTTAGAATCTTAAAAGAGAAAGAAACAAACACAATTAATATTGTTTCCTTAGGTAATCAAAGTTTTCTTGCAGGAATCTGCAGCAATATGCATAGGTAGTGTGGGAGCATACCAGAATTATGCCATAAGTAAGAGGGTAATAAGAGCTATCTTAACCTGAGATATGAAGAAAGAGTAGAAATTGGAACTAAATTTTAGGGATGTAGCAGGAAGGCTTTCTAGGCAGTGGAAATTGTACGTGCAAACAGAGGAAGGAGTTTATATATCAATGGGGTTAGAAGCAGCTTTGTATTGCTAGAGGGTAAATATTAAACTGTGGTATGAAATGAGAGACATGCACTTTTTTACTGATGTATGAAATTTAATTTTAAACTGTAATTTTTGATAGCATCTACCAAAAATGATTTTTCTCCCTTTACAGCAATCTACCCACACTTAATGTTATAAGCACATGGTCTTTGCCATCTATGAATACCTGATAGTTATACATGATTTAGTCCAATATATCTTCAGTACTAAATTTAGATTTTAGTTAGAGTTACCTATTCCTAATTAGTAGAGTTTTTTTTTTTTAATTCCTTAATAAATTTTAAAGTGGAGAGGTAATAAGGAAAAGAATACCTAGTGTAAATGCAGATTTAAATTAGGGACAAATTAAAAAAATCTTTTTCATGAAGAAAATGAAATGTGTATAGTGGTTTTTAATGGCATGGTTCAAGAAGGATTGTTATTAATAAAAATGAGCTGCTACCAATTTTATAAACCAAAATAATTAAAAAGGAATATTTACTGCAGTGGAATTTTGACAATTACACTGTTAATTCCATCACCTCATATGACAACCCAACACATAGATATAAAGTAATTCAATATTTAAGTAAATTTAAATGTGTGCTTTATTGTATTTATTTATCTTCTTCTCTCTTCCATCCCTTAAGGATATCTTATCATGTTAGTTCTTAATGATTCTTTAATTTGCATTTGGTCAAATAGAACATGAAACAATTTTATCACAGCAGCCACTTCAGTAATCAAGACGATAATGTAATAATGGAATGTTGAAATATTTTATCCTTTAAATTAAATATAATTTAAAATATCATGTCATCTATTCCAGATTGTTTCCGGACATTAAGTTGGATACTAAATTTGAAAGCATGGTCAATATCCTAGTGAATAATGCCACAGAGAATACCAAATCAGGAACAGAATGCATATTAGGAGCAACTGTAGAAAATTTTAATGGATTTGAGCTTTGTTTACTAGTGTATTTGAAGTAACACAGAAAATACCTCCAAATGTCAAGAACAATTCACTCATTCATCCTACAATTATTTTAAAGTGCCAGCTTGGTTTCTGACACCATTTAGGCACTTGTGATCTATCTTTGCCTAATTCAATAGCAGTTTGTAAACTTATTTTGGATTTGTAAAATTGTTACTATCCTACCTCTGGAGATATATATATATATATATATATATATATATGCTATATATATATATGCTATATATATGCATGCATGTATGCATATATACATGTATGTATGTATGTATGTATGTATAATGTGTGTGTGAATGTTTTTTTCAAGACATTGAGGACAAACCTATGACCTTAATGGAATCAGATGACATTTGACTGTTTAACAATTATAACTTATATGTAATATTTCTTATCCCAGAAGTTTAAATGCATTAAATTTTAACTGTAATACTGCTAATCATACTTCAAATTCTACTTGGTTTCATTAATGAATGAACATTTTTTCATTCATGTTTTTTAAAAAATCTATTTCCAAGAATCTTACTCTACAAAGTTGACTTAGTTTTTATTCTCCCCATTAGTTTGTCTTGATAAAATTGGAAATTTTTAGTGAGTATTTGAGCTTTAAGCGTTAACTTCTTTCGGTGAAAGATGACAGTTTTACCAAAGCTTTCTGAAAGATTTGAGCAAAAATTTAAGACCTGGTTTTCTACCACTTGCTTCCTTATGCTGTTTTCATTGGAGATATCACTTTTCTTCAAACTTTACATGACAGAGGTAAAAACAAGCCAAAAGGAAAAAGTGGGTTACTAGGCAGTTTAAAGAGAAAAAAAAAAAATGCTGCCAAGTTCTTTTAGGTGTAAGGACATTTTGAAGCACTTGAAACTCCTAAAAAGTTAGAATGACAGATCCATATCTAATGTTACATAGAGAAAAGATATGTTCCCACAGAATTTGTAAGTCTGAAGAAACATAATCTCTTGCGTGGAGGAAGAATAAATTGTTCCAAGTAGCATGATGTAATATGAACAGTATTAAAGACTTGTTTCTTTAAGAACCCTTCTCCTTCCCTTCCACCCCTCCCATTATCTCTCCTCTCAGGCCTCATTGTTATCGATGAGTTGGTATACTTGTCCATTTCTACCTGCTTGATAACAAGCTTTGTTAGGATAAAGGTCAGGAAAGGCCATGTGTATACATTCCGTGCCCCTGTGAAACTCAGCATGTTACCTTATACATATGCATTTAGCTTATTCAAAATCTTTTAATAGAATGAAGAAAAGTATGAGTGGATAATATTAGTGACTGAATAGATGAATGATGGGCAAACGAGTAAGTCAAAAAATGAGTAAAATTATATCTAAGAAAAAATGTATTTTAAACTTAAAATGATGAAAATTCTATTCAAGTTTAGCAGGCTGTAAGCCAAAGATTAAATTTTATTAGAAATGTTTTTGCTATGAACACCTGTAAAGAGCAAAGGAAGCCTGATTGGACTGAGGGAGATGAACTGCAAATCATTCACAAAAATAGCCTCAGCTGACCCCACTGGAACTTAGGGACCAAGTAGGATGCTCCTGCTCAGACCAGCCATTGATCAAGGGTTGAACCCAAAGAAAGGTCATGAATTTGAAGAGAAAATCAATTGGTATATCAGTATGAGAGACTCTGTATCTAGGAAATGAATACTTTGTTCCTGGGGATAAAGATTGTAGAATTGTACTAGTACATCCACCACAAATATCATAAGATAAATGTTTATAATTAATCTAGAAGTCTAATACAGGAGCAATAATCGGAACAAAATATTTAAGATAAAAATAAAAGAATACATTTAAGTACATCTAATTTTGCTTATTTTCTTATTTATATTCCTCCCTTTCAGGCTGTTTGCATTATTATTTTCCCTATCTGTTTGTCTATCTACCTAACTACCTATCATCTATCTATCTATCTATCTGTCTATCTATCTCACAATGTTTGATACAACACTAGATATGACTTTGGGGTATAGGGTCACATCTCTTCAGATATGTGTAACCACCTCACAACCACCATCAAATCCTTAGAACAGAAAGAAAAAAATAACAATAAAAACAAAAATAAAAATATAAATCCTTGGAATGAAAACATTCAATAAAGCCTCAATAGTATTTTTTAATTTGTTCTGTGGCATAAGGATAAACATCATATTGCAATGAGAGGTAAGATTAACGTTATTCCCACATGGAGTCTGATTTTATGTTTTTATACACAAACTCTCATATAGAGAGAGTCTTCACGTAAGCGAGTACTTTCTTGGGAACTGAAGCTCGTAGTGAAACAATATATGATGAAACTAATTTTGTAACATGTTAATTGATATAAAAGAGTTAGGTTCTGAAAAATACTACCGCACTTTTAAATAAAGACCCCAAACACTTCTAATATTGAGCAATGATTTGTTTGCATTAATTGACAATGCAGCTCAGGATCATGGTGGACAGAATCTATGTTGGAAGTTCATGGCTGGAGGCAGGAATCAAGCCTAGATAGGATGTGCTTCCTTTGCAGAACACACACACACACACCCACTCACTCAGACTGTGACAATGTAGACATACCAGTTGACCTATTAAGCACATCTATGAAGTGTGCAAGGAAACCGGAGTATTTAGAGAAAACTCATATAAACACAGGGAGAACATGCAAACTGCAGGCGGATAATGGCCTTGTCTTTTATATATTTTTTCCTTCCATAAATGTGTAAAGAAAAAACAATGAACAAAACTGCTATTCAAGGACTGCCTACATAGCTATATCTAGTATCTATATCTACTCAAGTTACTCTATTTCACACTCAGTGTAGTTTAAGCTAATGTTTATTCTGAAGTATTTTCTTACTTTTATCATAAAATGAATTAATCAGAATTCTTATATGAAATTGATAAATAGTAATTCATCTCAGGCTATAAGGGCATGTGTGAGTAACACCGTTCACTGTGTTATTTCTGAGGGTAGTACGAATATGGAATGAAGATATGGAACATTAGGAGAATGGGAGAAATAAAAGGACACTGAACACTGAGTGAGATTCTAAAATATACTAACTAGGCATATTTATCTAAATATATACATATTTCTTATTGTACCTCTTATCCATTTCAAGGAATACTTCTTTTTTCTTTGAAGGCTTTTTGTGGGAGAGAAGATAATTTTATTTTTCAGAAATCATTGTTTGGGGAACATTACTTGTCCTCTGGATTTTTTTTTTAATGTGTTCAATGAGGTAGCATAGATTTGCAACACTGTAATGTTTCATACTTTGTTCATCACCAAAGCACCAAGGATCTCCCAACATGGTTTATTGAGCTTCCTCTCTCATTACCCCCCTCACCCTATCTTTCCCTTCTGATAGTCTCAGTACTGTTAGCAGGTTTTAGGAGTTTGATTTCACCTATCCCTTTTTCTTTTTTTAATGTATATATGAGTGAGATCATCCAATATTTGTTTTTCTCTTTCCAACTGATTTTGTTTAACTCAATCCCATTCATGTTCTGGAGATGTCAGGGTCTCATCATTTTCTAATAGCTGAGTATTGGTTCATTGTGCATATAAATAAATCTAATAAATCTTAATATATTTTTCTTTGATTAACTTTTTCAGATATGTAGAAAACTGACATTTTCAAAGTCAAGGCCAGAGAGAAAATTCTAAGAAGGTCACTATTAGCTAATGTAGACTTTAACATTTCCTATAGGTTTATTTATTGTCATCTCTACCATCCTCATCACAGTAAATACATGGCTGAGTTTCTGGCTCAGTTGTGTGTTGCTCGATCCTACAGCAGGGCATAGATTTGGTTGGGCAGCTCCTTGGTGGGCAACAAAGGCCTTGAATGGAAAATACAATTTTTATTGTTATTTTGTTATGTTTAGAACAATGATTGGAAAAATGAATGGAAAGCCATTTCTTCCCTGTGAGTGAGTGAACTTTTCTAGGCCACTGCATGAGTTTATATTTAGTTGACACTGAATGAATGATAGCTTTTTTTTTTTTTTTCCAGGCACATTCCCATGCCCTCCAATTACCTATTTTGGATATTAGAAATTTTATTATAGATTTATGTTATATTTTGTTAATTAATAATGGATACATACAATATTCCTGGAAGTCACTTGTTCAGTCAAATAATTACCAGGTTTTCCCCTTGCTTACCCTTTATTGGCCATCGATCTGCAGCTCTACCCCAGGGAATAGGAAGCAGGCAAGTTACTGAGGTGATTCTCATAAGAGATGGTAGGACTTCAGAGTCTGAAAAGGTCGCAATGAAAAAAATCAAATGTAGGGCTAAAGTGAAAATGCATTTTCAGTAGAGGTTGTTTTCCCATTTCAGTGTTGAAAATAGTTTTTAGTCTTCTTGCTCTCAGAAGTTAAATCCACATTCATAGTTACAATGAGAAATCTGACAAACTATATTTGTGTATCTGTATGTATGTGAGAATATATTTTGTCAGCACTTTGCCTCCTTTATACAATCCTTTCAGCCCTGCCAAGGCATCACTCTAATGTCACTTATCCCCCATATGACATTCATAAACACAGCTCATTTATACACCTTTTGCAGGGCAATTGTGTCTTATTCATCTCTGCCCTTCCCCATTGCCTAGATTTGCTCTGCAGTCTGTAGAAGTAGAACATTACTTCTGAAGTAGTAAATGAATGAATGATGAGAGGTGTTCTAGAGAACAAAATTAAAACATAATTTAAAGAATGCTCCGTGTTACCTATGAGATGCCATATTTCTGGTCAGCAGACCAAGCTAAAATGTTGACTCAGTAGCATTGTCAACATTAATCCTGGAAAAGAAAGGATTAAAGTAGCAACCCTCCACACAGGTGCCCTCTGTCACTCAACAATGAAGGGTACTCAGAACTACTGCCCAAGATGAGTGTTGGCGCTAGGCACAGAGATTGGCATTGCCAGGGGACAGACAAAGAATCCATCAAAACCTGTAGATGCGCTTGATATGTGTAGTTCATTCCTCATCTTGCAACATTACCACCAGGCATATCTTCACAGCATGGGGGATTTTGTTCATTTTACAGCACCTCATCAATGCTACATAAACTTTCCTAATCTGACTGTCAGACATATCAAGGGTGAATATTTTCTGTAGGAAATTTTGACATAACACAGCCAGGGACACAGCAAGTGATGCATGAAAAACAATGGGACTTTCCCTGTTCAGTTTTTTTTGTTGTTTTGTTTTTCTCCTGCCTTGTGTAATCCGGTCCAGAGATATGTCTGTACTGGTCAAATCCAGTGATTATTGCTAACCCTTTGCTATGTGAACTAATTCTGGCTGTCCCTTGCCCCATGCAAGTATTTCAAATTTTTTATGTCAGAGTTTTTTTAGAAGAAGATGACAATAACAGGAGAAAGTTTTGAATGTGACCATCTTGGATCTCACAGAGTGTTCTTAGGGAGAAGTCCCCACACATACCCATGCACACACTCTTACATGTACACACACACTTGCACACATGCACACGTGTGTGCACACAACTCTTCTATATGCATTCTTGTGTGGTGGTTATTTTGTCCTGACACTAGCTTGATGGTGGGATCCAGGTCCTTATTTCGTTACCAGGATGGAGGCTCTGGCTGTTGAATGTAGGGCAGAGTTGGAAAATGACAGCAGCAGTGCCCGCTGGGCATGCCGTTCTTCCTGATCCCTGCCCACCTGCCACTGGGCCCTCCTCAAGTCCCCGCCCCACGCTGGAATAGCTGTGCTGTTCATCCGGCACCCACACAATAACAAATGCTGCCTCATTTCAGTATGATGAATGAAGAGTTTTAATGAAACTGGCCCAAAGTACTCTGGCAAGCTGCCTTATTTTTGTGTTTTAAATGGGAGTGATCCATCAGCAGCATGCAGCATCTCGTCTCCGCACCCCGCCCCCCTCCATGTGCTTGCAGACCGTCCTCACCCAGCTTTGTGCAGCTCTGCTCCTTGAACCTCTCTGCTGTCCTCGTCCTCTGCAGTCTTCCAGTCCCCTGCCTCCCACTCAGGCTGCTGATGCCCTGGGTGAGTCCCTCTAGACCTGTGCCTGTAACTCCCCACTTCTGTGCCCAGCCTCAGACACTGAAAGGAATGTGGTAAAATGTCTGGCGGGTATTAATTACACTTGCAGGCTGCTCCCTCATTAGAATTGCCTATCTCTCCTGAGAGATGCTGTAAATCAAACCATGATTCATGACTTTTAAAAAATGGGAAAAGGTACGCAAACACTAAAGGGGGAAAATTCCTCCAAAAATAATAAATATAAATGAAGAGGAGGGATGACACCTTAATCAAGCTGACTGGGAGCAGCAAGCAGCTCAGCATTTTGCTAGAGTGGATACGGGAGCTCTGTTAGATGGCTCTTTCTCCTTGTTATTTGTTCCATCATTTAAAAAAGATGAAATGGCATAGAAATATGTTTCTTTTGAGGGGTTGTTAAAAATGGTGTGATGAAAAATGCAAGTGTAATCTGTAGAGTGTTATGAATGATCATAGAGGCTGGGGTTTCATTAACCAGTGGTTTAAATGAAAGGAAAGGGAAAGTGAATGTGTGTGTGCGTGGGGGAGGAGGTGAGTAACTGGCATGGGAGGGGGGTGTTAAAAGACTGAAAGTTCTTCTCTGAATAGAATTTTCTATAAAATACTATCTCTTGAGGATCCCAGGCCTAAAATACATTCAAAAGCTTTTACAGACTACTTTCTACTCAGTTCCCAAATGCCAGTGGTGGTGTACGAATATTCATCTCTGAGGGTTGCTGTAGAATTAAGTGGTCTATTACAAATGGAAACATTGTTCAGACTCTGAAGTCATCATTCACATGTTTGCATATGATTTGATGACAGAGGTATCCATCAAAATAGTCAGAACTATTCATTTTATTTCAGAAAGTAAGTCTACATTCCACTCTGGATGCTCACAGGCATATGCAAACAGGTACACCTTTGCAATAGAAAATTTGAGTTGTCTTTATTGGATTGTACTGCTTGGTGTAGGAGACAAGTCTAAATTGATGGAGTGATGCAGTAGAGTGATCCAGTTACCTGAGAATTCAGAGATGTGATTGTGGGATAGGTTTCATGTGAAATATGGGCTCCAACTGGACCTTGTAAAATGAAGATTTTTGATAGACTGCAGAAAAAAAGAAAAAAGACTTTCAAGTTCCAATAAACAAATAAAATGAGGGAAAGACCTTCGTGTGTTGGGGAACAGTGTGGAGTTATTTCTTTGGACAGAAGCCTCATGGCCTTGAGTCGTATTTGAGGTTGGTAACTGTGTCACAACAGAGAAAGGGTGGAAGAAAGTTCTCAAAGAAAATTCAAGCTGTGCAGGCATTTCAGGTAACAAATCCATTAACATTTTGTTCTGTTTTGATTAATAGCCACATCCAAGTGACTGGGAAAATAAGAGGTGTAGAGAAAGAATCTAGGTTTCCTCGATATTTTGTTATTAAATTTTGGTCCAATGTAATGATAGTAGAAGTTATTTTTGGTAGGCCATGGTATTTAGGAAAAGCTACTTGGAACTTAAGAGATTGTCCATACCATGCTGACCAAGCCTGTCATCTGCCTTCCATCTGTCTTCAGCGTGTAAGGACAGGTGGTTAGGGAGCCATGATTACATTTTTCTATTGTTCTATTTCATAAAGCATGTAGGGGTAGAAGGGACTACATTTGGAGTCAGAGAAAGAGTAGCTTGCTTCAGGTACTATGATAACTAATTACCACAAGCCTCATGCTTAAACAACAGAAATTTCTGGTCTAATCATCCTGAAAGCTAGAAGTTCAAAAGCAAGATATTGGCAGGACTGTTTTCTTCTGAGGACTGTGAGGGAGAATGGTTCCGTTTCTGCTCATTTTACAGTGACCTTTGCTGTGCCTTGGCTTAACGGACTTATTACCCCTGGTTCTGCCTTCATGTTCACTCGGTGCTCACCCTGTCAGTATGTCTGTGTCCAACTTTTTCCTATTTAGAAGGTTGTAGGTCATACTGTGTTAGAGGCCCATTCCATTCTGATAGTTACTCATCTTGAATAGTTGTATCTATAACAGCCTTCTTTCCAAATGTCATATTTTGAGGCACCTGTGCTTTGGGGGATGGAATTCAACTGATATCAACAAGTACAAGCAATAAGCTTTTCTCAGTTACTCTAGAGGTGGTTTGTTTTTTCTTCTACAAAATGCAGTTATTGTAGACTCACTAAGTAATTGGATATGTTTTTCCGTATTTTGGTGGAATTAGGGTACCAAGTAGCTCTCCCAACTACCTTCTTATTAATTTGCTCAGTTACAGGGGCAGGGGACACTTTCTAGAAAATGATTTAATTTAATCTTTTTATATAACCACAGGAGATTGTTCTCCAAGTCAGGATTTTTAAAAAATGGTTTTGTTTTTACCAGCAGGGGAGAAAGAAGGAAGGAAGAAAATAAGGAAGGAACAAAGGAAAGAAGAGACATAGAGGAAGGAAGGAAACAAGGAGGAAGGAAAGGAAAGAGAGAAGGAAAATAGAGAAAGGAATAAAGAGCAAAGAAGGGAAGGAGACAGAGGGACAGGAGAGAGGAATAAAAACAGATAGGAGAGTAAAGGAGGGAAGAAAGGGGAGGGAGGGGAGAAAAGGACAAAGTGGAAGGAACTGAGTGGAGGAAGAGGAGGTGCCTCCTTCCACATGTGAGAACATAGTAACCAAGTGTTCTCCCCATTCAGTTCTGATACACAGGAATTTTAGCAACATTTCCCACTCTATCTATATAACATATCAAACAGGGAACACATTCTAAATAGCGTGATGATGATTAGAAAATAGTAAAATCATTTTCAAGACATTAACTTTGGGAAAAATAGCTTTGGTGTGTTTTGTGTAAAAATAATATTTTCAAAACACATCTGTCTATTGAACAAAACAGCCAAAACACGTGGCAAACATTTTCACAGTTTTCCACCAGGGGGTGCTCCCCCCAATAGAAAGAAACAAGAAAGCTTGAAAACATTTAACTAAACAGCCCCAAAGAAAACATTTGTTTCTGCCAAAATCCTGGAAACAAATATTCTTTTTTTCTGTGGGAAACAGCATATTGGCTCATGAAACGAGGTGTGAATGGGGAGGGGAAAAAAAAAAAAAGCAGCCTCTATAGCAAATTTGTGTATGTTTTAAAATTGCCTGAAGGAAGATAAAACTGAGAGTTGGCTGATGATAGGTTTGATTATTTAGAAATGGAGAAAGAGTCCCAGAGACATTTCTTAGACCATTTCCAGTTTAAGAACTTTCAGAATTTTAAATGAAAGTGAAGAAATAAAAGCTAATTTTCCTGCCTCCCTAAAGCTCTTAAAAATCTGCATTCCACATAATATATACACTGAGGCCCCTTGGAAACCACTGTTAACAAGTGAATGTTCTAAGATCTAAGTTTGTCCAGGTTCTTGAAGACACCTGCTTAACATGTAGTATATCTGGTATCCTGCTTTAGAGAGTTTTTATGCAAGTCACCAACAACTCCTACTCTTTTTTTAAAAAGTTATATTTATTTATGCATACAGAACTGGGGTACCGGCCAGAGGTGCAGCGGCCGTGAGAAGATTCACCAGAGACAGAGTGGGGAGCAGAATAGGCCCACTGACAAAGTACACTGCTGAGGGGAGCAGCGGGGGTGGTCAGGAGAGGTCTGCTGTGCTATGTGCTATGTGGTCACCTCTGGGGCAGGCAGGGATCGAACTCATGCCGAAGTGGCTTTAGCTTCTTAGTGCTGTGCTTTAACCCGCTGCACCACCAGGGAGGGCCAGAACCCCTACTTTTAAGAATTTAGTCTTATATTAGACTTAAGCCTTACGGTGTGGAACCCCTAGTAGCAATTTATTTGAAGTTTAATATTTTGGATTATTTTTTGTTAAGTTAACCTTAAATTTGTATTATGAAATGCATTGTGTGTGTGTGTATAATTGTTATTTCATTCAGGCTATATATATTTCCTGCAGAAAAATGACTAGTATTCTACCTTCTCCCAAAGAAGAAATGGGGCCCCTTAGAATTAAATGAATTACATGACCGCTCCAGAAATATCTAAGGCATATGTAAGAAGACAGCCTGACTCACGTAAGCATGCTCTGCCCAGCATGTAGTCCCTGTGGCCATTCCTGTCCACTCAAGCAAATGGTACCACATTTTGCTCATAGTATTATGGAAGGAAAAGAAGCAAACAGGATGCGTTTGTGACTAAAGTAGCTTTGACTTTTCTTGCTCATAGCAGAATATATTGATGATTCCTTTCAGATCTCAGAGACCAGCTTCGTTTAATTATACTGCTTGTCCATGATAGAAAACTATCACCACTAATACCAGACCTCCTTTGGTAGAAATGTATTTTGCAATTTCTGGAAAACTCATCGTAGCCATAATGCCACAGAGAGTTGCCTCAGGAGCAATGCTGTTTTCTATTTCTCACACACTGTTCTAGAAAACATCTCTGGATTCTCACTGGCAGTATAGAATTCCACACAGAATCAGTCATATTATTATGCACAAAATTATAGCCCTAAAATCTTCCCCAATCTTTTCTTTATTATATACTATTTTCTAAACTATGAGCAAATAAATAGGTAGTTACTGATAGTATTGAGAATGAGAGAATGAGAGAGCTGAGAAGTTGAGGCCTAATTCCACATGTGCACGATGCTCTGCTTTTTATAGCTCCTGCTTAAATAAGCTTGAAAATAAAGCCATGGATCGATGGCCTGAGATGTATCATTACTGAGAATGCAACCCTGGGATTAACTTAACCAGCCATTCTTCCATGCAGTGAACAAAGCTTGCTTGGGGACCTGAGGCATATGCTGTGGTCTGGAGTGGCCCCTTCCTACGGCTCGCACCCAATCCTGGGTGCTGTGTTACTGTGTACTAATGGGGAGAGAAAATGGGAGAAATCCCACAGCAGTCGACAAAAGCAAGGAACAATACGTTGAGCTATAGTGGTACTTTACATTATACTGCATTTAATAATATCAATAACTATCTTTAAATGACTATTATGTACCAGGCAGTTCTTATGAATTATTTTTTATCCTTACATCATATCTCTTTAAGCATTAGCCCTATTTTGGACATGAAACTCTTCTAGTCTCAAAGAAGTTAAGTAAATTATCCAGGAATCATGCAGGTAGTATGTGGTGGGAATTGTATTTGAACTCGGGCTTTTCTGCCTTCAGAGTACACTCTTCTCTCATGTCAATTCATGGTAAGTGACACATACTGAACTTTTATGTTTTCATGCATCACTGGCATCTCTGATGACCCAGACATTTATTTTTTTTTAAGATTTATTTATTTATTCATACAGAGTTAGGGTATAGGTCAGAGGTGTGAAGGGTGAGAGGAGTCACCAGAGACAAAGTGAGAAGCAGAATAGGCAGATCAAAAAAGTATACTGCTGATGGGAGCAAGGGGCGGGTCAGAAGAGGTCTGCTGCACCATGTGGATCACCTCTAGGGAAGGTACGGGGATTGAACTCATGCTAAAGTGGCTTTTAGTTTGTTAGTGCTGTGCTTCAACCCTGCACCACCCCGGAGGGTCATCAAACACTTATTCTTTGTGTGACTTTCGAAAAGCCACTGAACCTCTCTTGGTTTCTAATTTCTTATTTGTAAAATGGGGAGAATAATATTACCTAGTATATAGACTTTTAAGGATTAATAAGTAAATGTGTGTGAAATACTTTGATGAGAATATTTTGAATGCACTGAGCATATTTAGCAATTCATTATTATGTTGATACTATTGTTGATTCTGCACAATGATGAAATGAAATTTCCAGAGATCCTTCAGGAACCAGTTCTGTGTCTGAAGTATAAGCTCCCAGGTGATAGGATTATGTTTATGAAGTGAGGACAAGGGAAAGGACAGGGGTCCACACCCTTTATTTGAAAAAGGTACTTAACTGGGATCAAGGTAAATAGAAATTTTCAGAATGAAATTTATCTTCCAGGAACTCAGCCAAGTTGCTATGATGTTTATGAGATACTCCACTAACACAATAGCACTTCTGGGGATCTTCCATATAGGCCAAGTCTTTCATTCTGTACCTAGACAGCCAGAGAAGAAAAACAGCATGGCAGAACAGCAAGGACTTGAGGGACTGAAGTCTTTAGTAAGCCAATAGAGAGGGAAGAAGAACATCAATACAAAACAGTTTACTTAAAATGCTTGCTTGAGAATCATATGGTTGTGTTGGAAGACAAGTCTGACCTTCTTACCTTTCCTTCTTCATCCCCATCCTTGCTGCTGAACACTGGTTCTTTGGCTCATCAAAAATTACCTGTTTTGGCCACCTTCCTGATGCCTCTTTTGAAAATAGTAAGAATATGTAAAAGTCAGTGTCCATGGAGATGTAAATATATGTCACTAGACACATGTCTTTGTTTTTCTCTGTTGCTTAGATGATGGTGCTGGAGGTGAGGCTATGGAGTCCAGGCTGCCTTGGGACATTCCAGGGAGTCTCCCGTCCTCAGACATTCTCCCCTCCCTCAAGCCACCTACTGAAAGTTGTGTCCCCATTGCTTCACCCGAGCTTTACCTTAGCTTCTTACTTACCTCCTTCTAGCACCCACCATTGAATCTTACTCTGCAGCAGTGACAGTGTTCTAGAAACCTCACACTTCTGCCTACAAATGTGCCCTACAATATTTCTTGTTGTTCCATAAGATGAGCACACAAGCCTGTCTGTGAGAGGCTCTAAATCTTATTCAAACAAGACCTGTGCTCCTAATTCTCTCTCGACAGGTCTCTGATCCTGCAGATACTGATTCACAGTATAGAATGTTGGGAGAGAAATTTTGCCTGGCTTCGTATTATCGACCTAATTTTCAGTTCAAATTTTCAGATGAGGCAACTGATGCTCAAGCTGGAATCAGGTTTTCTGAAACTAGTGTATTATTTCTTTTTTCCTTTTTGTCATTTAACAGGTTAATATTCTCTGCTTTTTTGATACTCATGAGACATGTCACTTTCTGAAGTATCTTACTCCAAATAAATACTGAAATTTTAATAACTCACTCTCTGATGGGAAGACAAAATGGGTGGCATGTACATGATAGAATTAAAGAAATTCTAAGAGTTTGCTGCTGCGTTTACTTCCAGTAATTGCTTCTTCTGAAGCAATTGAAATGAAAAGCCAAAATAAATCAATCTTTCTAATTTTAATAATCTATAACTGCATAAAACATTATAGGATTTTACACTTTAAGACTGATAATAAAAAAATGAATGAATTAAGGTACTTACTAAGTCTGATGTTAAATTATTTTTTTGGTTATTTTATATATTTTATTTTATTTATTTATTTATTTTTTAAGATTTATTTATTTGTGCATACAGAACAGGGTACAGGCCAGAGGCTCAGGGCCAGTGAGAGGCTTCACCAGAGACAGAGCTGGGAGCAAAACAGGCAGATCGACGAAGTACACTACTGAGGGGAGCAGCAGGCGGGTCAGGAGAGGTCTGCCCGCCATGTGGTCACCTCTGGGGCAGGCGGGAATCGAACTCATGAGGAAGTGGCTTTAGCTTCTCAGTGCTTTGCTTTAACCTGCTGAGCCACCAGGGAGTGCCTATATATTTTATTTTTAATTGAAATAATATTGGTGCTCATTACCATATATGATTGAGAGCCACACAGGTTCATTCCTCAGATGTATGTTGCCACAGCATGCCTAGCTCCATAGCACCATCATCCTCTACCATATTGCACTGCGCTTTCCTCCCTACTTTGCTTCCTGCTCTTCTGTTTCCCATCTGGTAGCCTCAGTTCTACAGTCAGACTTCAAGGGGTTTGATTTGGTTTAGTTTTGCCTATTCCTTTGTTTTGTTTTAGATATGTAAGTGAGATCACTTTTTTTTTTTTTGTCGTTTTATCAAGAAACTATAATGTAATGGTCACATAAGCAGACAGTAGTGTCCCTCTGGGAAAACACACATACACACATTTTCTCATCCCTAAACATATAGGTAATGATACAGCAATATATCTGATGCATTAAAGATTTAATTAAAATAGAATAGTTAAAACAAAAGAGCTTTAAGTGGTGGTTCACATCATACATTTTCAAATGTACGTAAATAACTATAACAAATGTTTTTTTAAATTTGGGATTCTGTTCCCTGGTCTAAGATTATAAATAAATCATCATCGTTGATTGTGGGTCCCTGGAACCTATAAGCAAGTATTGGCATTGATCCTGTTATGTGAAAACCATATTTTGATAGACTCCAGCTTAAATGTTTGCCCACATGTAATGGTTCTCACGTAACATCAAATTCATATTCATATGGCCAAAATATAACCATACTTGTGTAAATTAACAATAACTATTGGAAATTATTTTTTTTTTATTTTAAAAATGCTAATACCTTCCAAACATTTACTTAAGGCATCCCTTTTTTCTAGTAGCTGCATTTGGAAAACAAGGAAAAATAGGCAATATTTATTTTTAGAATACATTTTATCTAGTGATTAGTTTAAATTCAACATGCAATCAGCATAAAATATTAATTTTTATACTTTTTCATGACAAATCCTCAAATTCCAGTTTGTGTTTTATATTTGCAATACAATTCTCTGTGTTGGATAGTAAAATTCCAAAAGGTCAGAATTTATTCTTGATAGTAATTTTGGTAACATTGACTAAATATTGGTGTCAAATGTCACGTTGGGGCCTTGAAAAATATGTGGTTTATTAATTGCTTGTATAGAAAATACTTTAGCAAACTACTAGAATTATTTGTAGTGGTTCCCAACTGTGCTTTCATTTTATCTACATAAACTTGTCCAAAATATGCCCTAACAGGTGAAGGCTAGTCAGTAATTACAGTAGTTTTTAAATGTCAAAAGGTATTAAAATAATTCCAAGCAGGAGAACAGGGGTTGACCCAGTTGCTGGCTCCTTCCTTTCACACAGATCCCTGCAGGACATAACCCAAAAGCAGACGTGGTATGAAACATTGACAGGTTTTATTTATTGGGAGTTGGGGGCGGGGGTCGAGGATTAGAAATTCACAGGGTGGCATGTAGCCAGATATCCTCTGCCCTGCTCTAGATAGCATCAGATGAGCAGAGACTAATGTCCAAGCCAAAGCATCAGTGACAAGCTGATGGTTTCTTCAAAGCATAAGTGACACTCCTCCCTGCCAGTGGTTTAACTGCCAAAGCTCCAGCAGCTTAACTACAAACTCTGCCCTACTTCCCATCAGTTCATGCTGAATAGCTTGAAAAGCTCCCTCTTCCATCATGCAGTTGGCTATGAGCGTCACCCACTAGCTGTAAGGTTGCTCCTCACTGCTCCTATAGGATTTCTTACTTCAAGTGGTAGTTACATAAATCAAGAAGCTCCTATCAGGCTCAATAGCTCTTATTGAAAATCATTCTTTTACTTATACAAAGCCATCAAAATCCTATGGGAATTGGTTGGAAAAAGTCACAGTGGCTTCTGAACAGAGCACCAAGCACGCTGTTTCCAGGACAGGGTGCTGAGACATTAAAGAAGAGCTATTTCTATAGATCAGATTGCTAGAGAGCTAATAAGACTTTCCACCGGCAGTGACAACAAACAATTTATTGTGATGTTTTTCAGTTCATGGAAATGGCAGGGTGAGGAATACTTTGCCTTAGACACCTACATCATGGTTTCCTTTAGGATTTCTAAAACAAAAACAACAACAATAATATTTATTTCTATAAAGAAAACAGACAAATATGTTGGAACATTTACCTGAACACATATGGCCACACATTGGGGATTCTCTCCTGGACTGGTCATTTCAAAACTTCTTTTGAATATTGTCCAAGTATATGTGGCATAGGAGGGAAAGTTCCGCATGTGTAAGAAGGGATACCTTCCATTTTTTCCTTTAAAATTGAGGGGAGGAAATGAGTGGGGATGGTAATCAGTAAATAATAGTATTTAACTGCTTCAGGAATGTTTCAGCTGTTCTATGTTGTTGTTTTGCATCCTAGAAAGAAGTGTCTCAGAGAAATCAGAAATCTAAACCATTAGCTGTGTCACAAATTCAAACCATCTTCTTAATATGGCTAATTAGAAGTCCACTAGAACTTACAAATCAGGTTGTTCCACTTGGATCTGTTACCTGTTCTAAAAGATAATCAATAGAACCCCAAATAGTAAAGGTACTACACAACTCTTTCATTCATTTGGAAAGGTTTAGTCACCAAAAGATTCCATATCTTCCAGAAAGTTTCCATATGTATTTCCATCCCTTTTAAATTGCCTTGTAAATTCTGTGATCCCAGAATTAATTCTATTTAGAATGAACAGCTTAATGACAGTATTGCCTAGGCTCAGTAATACCCCAAACCATAAATATCAGCACCATAAAAAATTTCAGTAGATGCACATTTTCCTGCAGTAAACATGAGAAGTAATTTTTTTCTTCCATTTACATACCAGTTTAGGACATATTATGTATGAGGCATGTTGCTAGACACAGGAGTATGCTATTAATATAACAGATCTGACATATGCCTTCAAGTGCTTCCTCTCTAGCTAGCGAGGCAAACATAAAACACAATGCCACCAAAGTATTCATTGGGAGTATAAAAGTTTATACAGAGAAAATCATGTTATGATAAGTGAAATAATTTCAGAAGGAGGAAGAGAACACCAGATGTATATTGCACACATATGTGGTATATAAAGAAACAGAACAAAGGAACTGATACAACTGAACCAAAATCGACCCAAGAAGCCTCACTGTAGAATTGAGACTACTGGAAGGGAAAGGGGGAATAATGTGGAGAGGAGGCCCAATGGACCTGGCGGGTATTATTACTGGTGCTTTGATGATAGGCATGGTGTGGTGACATACATCGAAGAGGTTTGGTCCTATACTATTAAGTCATATGCAGTGCTGGAAACCTCTGTTGCCACGATAAAAAATAATGCAATTGATTCCAGAAGATAAAAGGACAAAGCAACATACATAATGGAAAATGACCTGATTCATCAATAAGACAAGTGGAAATGATGTAACATGGTAAATATCATCTATTACAATGGGAATAAATATTCTTGGGATTTATTTATCATGCACTTCTGGAGGCATTATCAGTTTGCACAACTCATTGCAAGCAATTTGGAAATACATAAAAAATACCATAAAGATGTTCTGACTCTGTCTACTCACTGTCCAAGATTGTGTTTCAAAGGAGCATGCCTAAATATAGAGGGGAAAAAACACACACACACACATGAAATTATGAAGCAATTTTGTAGTGGTTCGAACTTAGAAGTTTTCTAGAAGTCAAAAATAGATGAAAGGTTAAATAATGGAAGAATAGCTATTATAGTAGCATACATCACCAGACTGAGGTAGATCTTAGCTCTGTTTTATTTTCTTGTCTATAAAGTGGATATAGTAGATTTACCTCATATGATCAAACTGTCTAAGATTTATAAGAATTTTCAACAAAAGTAATTTAGAAAGATAATTAAAAGTAACTCCCTCCCCTTATACTTTGTCCCTTAACTAAAGAAGTTCTTTCAAAATAAAAACACAATGCCTGATACAGTTTTCACCTAGAACACCTAAAACAGAGTTAGGGGCCAATATTTATCTAGAGTGTTTGTGACAATTCTTGTGTAGGTGCTTTTATTGCTGCTGTTGGTTTATATTTGTTTCATGTGAAATGGCTATCCTTAAATTTGTATTAGCATAACCACTGTCCTAATCATCAATAGCAAGTGGCCCTCTAATGACCTTCTTTCCTAGCCAATTCATGGACACTTGGGTAACAACTGAAATTGGAAATCACTGGAACCCATTTTCTTGTCTTTACCCCTTTCAGTCTGCTCTTTATGGAAGAGCAAACTCTGGAAGGTAATGTAGCATTTTAACCCAATTTGACTCTTCTCAGCCTTCTTTCATGCATTCTTTCACCCATTGATTGTCATTCCTAGCCACAATCAGGATGAATTGGGAGAATTTTCATACAAATGGTTTTGCTCCTCCTGTCCCTTCTCTCCTCATCTCCTGAGCCTGGAAGTTTCTGATTCCATTGTTCTGCGATAGGATCTGTGCATTAGAATTTTTCTTAAAATTTTGAAAGGGATTCTAAATGTAACTATGTGTCAACATTACCTTTATTCCAAAACTCCTGAGAAGAGGGACAAAATGGGCTTTTATTTTTTTGCATTTGTGACTGTTGAAAATATTCTGTGGATCTTTTTTTTTTCTTTTGTGCCTCACTAGGAGAGTAAAGAGAGACAGTAATTAGCTTGTTTCTACATTTCTACTCACCCAAGCAATCTAGATTCAGAAATTCAAGACAGACCCTCTCTCCTGCACCTTAAAATATCAGGCATCATATTTTTTTCTATTCTCTTCTCAGTAAGATTCTACAATTCATGACATACTTTTCCCCATTCTTGTCAGATAGTTTAGCCTGCAACACTTTTCTTTTGTTTTTCTGTCTTCATATAGGCATTTCAGCATTAACTCATCATCTTCTGGAAAGAAGCAAAAATGTTTTAAATTCTAATTCCCTCTCAGATACAGGATGCTGTCATTAAATGATGTAAATCATTTTCCAGGACTTATGACAATTTTTTTCCAGAGGTGTTTTGCTTATTTCTAGAAAAAAAATACTACTAGTTAATGTATCTAGTAGTTTGAACATATATTTTTAGCAATTAAGTACAGTGATTAAATAAGCTAGTTTTCTCTAGATGATTGTTAGAATGCACCACGCTGCTTTATACTAAACATATTTTAAGGTCTGGGAACCTAAGCACAGTAAAGGCTTTTGTTCACTACCCTCCATACCCACGTGAGAAATTATTCAATCTAATATTTAGTGAGGGGCACAACATGATGCTATTTGCAACTGATATAGTAGACAGCAAGGTAGGAAATGTACCTTCTTGTTAAGGTCCTTAGTGGTAGTTTCCTTTAAATCCTAGAAGTTGGAATACGTAAAAATAACTGACTACAAGCAAGTTAAAGACAATTCTAGTAAATAAATAACAAAGAAAATATATAAAAAATTGTATATATTTATTTATGCAAACAAAACTGGGGTGCAGGCCTGAGGTGTGGGTGGTGGTAAGAGGATTCTCCAGAGACAAAGTAGGGAACAGAACAGGCAGATGTACTGACATACATTGTTGAGGTGAGACAGGAGAGGTCTGACACACCATGTGGGTCCCCTCCCTGGCAAGGGATCGAATCCATGCTGCAGTGGTTGTAGATAGCTTCATTGTACTATAGTTAACACCTTATGCCACCAGGGAGGCCCCATAATAGAAAATTAATTTGAAAACATAGTTTATAGGTATTAAGTGCTCATTTTATAATTTTCAACATTTCTGTTCGGAAAATTTTAATAACAGAATATTTAAAAAACAATTTTTTGGGAAAGTACTTTGTTTCTATAGAAAAGAAAATTTATATTTAAACTAAATTTAACAGGGATTCTACTTTAGGTTTTATTCTTTGGGCAAATATTTAAGAAAAAAATAACACCGCATGTCCAATACAATGGAATTCTTTATTAGATAGGAGGGTGAGTGATGGAGTTTAAAATGCAACAGTTCTAAAATGCAGTAGAGACACATATGTCATGAGATTTAAAAACATTTGCCTTTGATTTAACAATCTCACTTCCAGAAATGGTTTTTGACAAAAACATTAAAAATGTAAGCAAAGTCTATGTGCAAGTTTATTCTTTCTAAACTCTTTACTGTAGCAGTGACTATGGTGGAAGAATATGGATGCCTTGGTGGGATGTGTAATGTGGTAAAAAAATAACTGAAGAGATGCAATCCTTCTAAGTTGCATACAGAATTGTAAACCAATGTTTACAATAAAGTTGTTAAAAAAGAAAGAACACAATATAAATAAAGTTGTTAAAAAAGAAAGAACACAAATGACCAACAGTATTTAAACAATTGGAATTGTTACAGTAAGACATACTGATCATCAATTAACTATCATTTTTTCAAAGACTATTTGAACAGATGTGGAAATGTGCATGACATGATATTAAGTGAAAACACTATACAAAATCCATGCCATTTAGTAAGTGAATTTTTTAGTGTATATTTAACAATATATATTTAACAACAACAATAACTTTCATTGCTTTTTAATATAGACTTGTGCATTTTTTGATCTATAAGCACTCACTATTAAATTTTATTTTCAGAAAATAAACAATGAACTCAGAGGAGATTATTTAATATTCAGTCTACCTTTTAATTAAACTATCATTTTAACTATAGTACATTATTTAATAAAGTACAGTAGGCATTTGAGAATGCTATATTTCCCTTTCATGTGTAACTGAGGAGGGTCAACTAAGCTGTAGTTATGAAGTGGGAATCGCAGATTTGAAAATCAGACCAAACTTAAGTGATAGGTGACCTCCTGAAGAAAGTCTTCTGCCTGTTTATGCAGAGAGAAACTGGAATCCAAACAATCGCTCTTGAGGCAGAACCTATGACCTTTCACTCTTTCCTCACTTTGCTGGAATTTTAGAACCATGGATCAGTGATGTTGCTGCAAGTGATGTTCTCACTATACTCTGCTACATACGCTGACTTGTAAATTAAATATCATGATCCCACATTTTAAAGGTTAAACTGATTTGCCTAGAATTTAGGTAATTTCCCCATGTCTATCTACTCATAAATGTCAGAGTTCGGACTACTCCAAAATCTACTATTTTTATACTGTGCAAGGTTAGTTGCAGAACTATTATCTCAATCAGAAAGAAAAACTTTAGAAATGAATGCAGTATTCTCTGGTTTACATTTTTCAAACTGTACATGTTTTAAATAATGAACATAATTATAATTAAAGAAAAATGTTAAAAAATATTGCTGCATTACATTATTCTGTGGAATGTGCTGTTACCTATTTAAATGTTTATAATTTAGAGAAAGTTTCACTACTTTGCTTGATGTTTAAAATTATCTGATGGAGCAAGGATAGGGATATAAAGTGTTCATTTAAAAATATACAATCTTAGGCTACTGCTCTTTGGACGCTCCTTTCTTCAGAAGGAGTGACAGCTCTGGAATGTGTACTTTCTATAGGGCTTTTAAGTGATCATTTGCATAGACATTTTTAGAGAAAAAGTGTCTTCACCCATTGGATCCACAAAATGTCCACCCATTGGACATTTTTACAGAAAAAGTGTCTTCACCTATTGGATCCACAAAGTGGAGGGTGCCTATGTGTCTGCCGAGAGCACAGAAGTAAAGATTTTGGTCCAGAAAGCCCATAGTGTGGTCCAGGGAAGCATGCATTTATACATGCTCTTCAGGCAGTTCTTACATGCTTGGCCCATCAGTCTGATCTTTGAGAAACCTCTGGTTTATTTTACTTTTTATGACATCTATTTTAGATGGTATTGGGGAATTCAAAAACATATTTGCCCCTTGTACCCAGGAAGACATGGAGAGAACACACACACACACATTAGCAATGGCAATTATAAAAATAATACAAAAGGTGGAGATAGAATTAATACTGAAAAAACACATATATCTGAAGATAGCTCCAAAGAGGCTATGACCTTATTCTTGGTTAATAATGTATATGGTTAATGGGGGAGATGAAAGACCTCCCAGTTGAAGAGAGCAGGATGGAACCAACATAGAAGTAGAAAAGAGCAAAGCAATAGAATAAAGGAGGAAATGAAATAATTTGTTTCGAGAGAGAATGCAGGTCTCCATGATAACATGGCCTCCTGGCTTCTCAGCTTAAACCCTTGAAGGCACAGGCAATGGGGAGCCACTGACAGGACATGATGGATGGTGCCCTCCCATGATATATTGCAGTGTGTACATTGACCTTTCAAAGGTTTAGAAACCTCTTAAATTAGGGTTGACATATACTAGATAGACTGGTTGTTGAGCTTGCACCCACCCCAACTCTTAGCAGCCTTGGTTGATGGATTAGAGTTTTGCCTTACTTTCCCAAACTGCTTCCCTCAACCTCAGGCTCTTAATCATCTATGAAGGAAAGAAAAGAGAAGCTGCAGTTTAAAAAGTACCCTGACATATAAGCCAAAATGCAGATTTCAGGGACCCATGCCTTACCTGGAAATTTTTTTCAGGGATCTTAATTTAAGATAATATCCCCAAGCACATCTTCTGTACCATTCAATTGCACATTTATTTCTAGAATGTGGCTATGTATTAGAACATAAATTCCATTTTCAGCTATGCATGAATGCATGTGGGCACACACACCACACAAATTTATAGACTATAGACAGCATTCTAAAATAGTCTTTCTGGACCATTAACAAGGAGAAACTTCTTGAAGGAACTTCTCAGGTAGTTATGACACTGTATTGTCTCAGATCATTGCAGAGTATGTTGATGTGTGAGAAGTGCACTAAGTCAATAGGTATCCACCCCTCCAACCACCTTTTGCTAGGCAAGCTCTTAGGATTTTAATGCTGGAGCAGGAAAAAAAAAAAAAAAAAAAAAAAAAGACCAGACTGGACTAGTACTCATTTCACTCTCCAGTGATGACCAGTGTTTCTACTTATGAAGGGTAATAAGGTTTTATCCTGACCTGTGTTAAAAGGCCAAAAAACTGATTACCTTCATGATGTTCATAGTGTATAATAGCCTTGCTCATATAAACAGATGCAGATAATTAGCCATGACTGTATTAATTAATCTTTCAAAGAGATGAACTTTAGCATATAGAACAATGGGCTAAAAAAATCCATGCTGGTTTTAGCTGTATGGGTCAAATAAGTATGTGAAGGGGAGAAACACAAAACATATTCTATATATTAAGACCTAACTTTTCATTCAGTAACCCAGATTCTGTGCGTGTGTGAGGGAGAAGAGAGAAAGAGAGTGAGAAAGATAGAGAGCATGCTGAACTTTGTTATAAGACATTTTATATATCAGAGATTAATCATTATCCATTATATAGTGAGAAACTTTACCAGATAACAGATGAAAATGCATTAGAGTTTGTTAGAAGTATACTTAACATAATCTAAAATAAATAAAAGGAAACTGCTAAATAAAAGCAGCATCATAAATATGATTCTGACACTAATGAAAGTGAATCCCTAAATGAAAGGAGAGGAAGATTTGCTGGGCCAAGTTTTTACCTGTATAATTTCAACCTGTAAACAGTTGTCTTCCAGACTCACATCTCTAATTCGATTGTGCTAGAAGATTACAATATAAATCTCTGCTAACATAAACAGGAGGGAGGGCAAGGGGCATGCATAACTTTCCATTTGGTAACATAGATGTATTCAGAGTGGAAGTTAAATGTTCAAGTGGTCTAAATCAACTCACATTTACTTTTCCTTCAAAGCAATGGTACGTGATGACCACAAGGAAGAAAGAAAACAATAAATCGCTTACAAAAATGATGATTAGCAATTAAAAATTTCCAGGAAAAGTCTATGAAACAGCTATTAAAATATAACCCTTATTGATTTAGCATTAAAAACTGATGTCATCGGTCAAGACCTGTTAAAATATGAAAAAAAAATTCTGCAACCTGTGAATATGCCCTTTGTTGTCCAAATCCTGCACTAAACAACGTAAACTAACTAAGCCTCATCTCAATATGGGTCTTACTACATGTTCATAATGAACTATATAGGGCCTATGGGGCCTTTAGACAATGTGAACAAACTGTTCGCACTGCTTGTTTCTGAACCAGTATTTTTGTGTTTATTTACCCAGCACAAATGTTATGGCTCATTGAGAATCAAATGGTTTGTGTAGGTGGCCATGTTTTCATGGTCAGAACAGCTCATGCAGAGATGTGTGTGTTCGCTCCACTGATGCTCTCACACTTGGAATAATGATAGATAGGAATGCAGTTTAACTCAGCGCATATTGAGTACCTATAATACGTAAATAAAATATATTAGAAAGCACATAGATCCTGGTCTCATTTTAAATGAGGAAATAAAATAGTGCTTTGAATGGTCTAATCAGCAGAACATGTTCTGTCCAGCAAAACAATGGACTTGGTTCTTTGAGCCAAATCATTTCATTGTTGAGATACCCTACAGTCCTTTCTCATGCCTGGCTGATAGATATGAACAGTCATGAAACTCCTCTGGAAAATGACTGTATAGAGTTTATAGGCATGGATAGTGAGAGGAAAATCTGGCTTCTAACTGAAAGCAATGGTTGAAATTAAGAACAGGTTTATGTTATTCCTGACTTCATGAGGATACCAGCCTCTTAATCTCACTGAGACCTTTTCAATAAGTTAGAAGGATGTAAAATCCTGAGAGAAAACAGACATGGTTAGAAATGCAGGGATCTTATTGCCAACCATTATTTTTTTTAAAAAGATTTACTTATTTATGCATGCAAGAGTAGAAGTGCAGGCCAGAGGGTAGGGGTGTGAGAAGATTCACCAAAGACAGAGTGGGGAGCAGACCAGGCAGATCATCAAAGTACACTGCTGAGGGGAGCAGTGGGTGAGGTCTGCCGTGCCATGGGATTTAACGAAAGCTGCAGCGGCTGCGGGTAGCTTCATAGTGCTGTGACTTAACCCATCACACCACCAGGGAGGTCCCACATTAAAATTTCTTAAGTGGACCTTACAGTTGATCAAAAATAAAAGTTGATGGAGAAAGAATCTATTTTCTAAATGGCTCCGAATTATGCTGGCTGGAATTTGAGTATTCTTATCCTCAAATAACCAAAACATTGGCCACAGTGACCTTATTTAAATTAATAGAGCTGTCCAATTTTCCCCACTTATTAAAGAGACTTTGCATTCGCCAATGTATATTTTTGGTTTCTTTGTTGTAAATTAAATATCCATATAATGTGAGTTTATTTCTGGACTTTCGGTTTTATTGCCATGGTCTCTGTGTGTCTTTTTGTACTGCTGTCATACTGTTGTGATTATTATAGTTATGTAGCATGATTTGAAGCATGGTAGTGTAATTCATTTCCCCAGATTACTCCGGTTGTGTTTGTTACTGGGAGTCACTATGTTGTCCTTTGCTTTGTACATGTAAGCATATCTCTTGTCTAAATAGAACTCAGTTTTAACTCAATCATAAACATCTTTAATATTTTTAAAGATTTTAAAAAATATTTTTCCAACAAAGAATTGGGGTGCAGACTAGAGGTATTGGGAGGTGAGTGATATCACCAGAGAGAGAGTGGGGAGCAGAACAGCTGGATCTACTGAAATGCAACTGCTGAGGGGAGCAGCTGGTGAGACAGGAGTTTCTGCTATGCCATAAGTGCGTTACTTTCCTTGCCCAGGGTTGAACTAAGGCCCTAGCAGTGATAGTGCCTGAGACTTAACCCTTAGATCACCAAGGAGGCCTTTGACATCTTTATTTTTTAAGATCTGTGTGTTCCCTTTGGTTCTAGAGACCGCTCTAAAACCAAACTTTTAGTCAGCAAAATTAACCTTTGACTACAGGTTCTCACCCAAGTTTACATGTTCTGTCCCCAGTAGGTCTTAATTATTTGCCCTTGAAGTTCAGCTGCAGTAAGTTCACTCTCATTTTCTTAAAATTTTAGGATAGATCTGTGCAAATATATTTGGATATACATTGTTTTAAGATACTTAGGGTAGACCTTTTCCAGTATATGTCACTTTGGTGAGGCTAATGTCACTTGAGGCCCTGTGAGTCTTGTAAGAAACGGTTTCTATAACTTAAACGAATGGCCATGAAGGTTTTGGGATATCTACAGAATATATATATATATATATATATATATATATGTATATATATATATATATTTTTTTTTTTTCCAAGAAAGCCTATCTTAAGCAAGGGCAAACATTTAAAGGCAAGGTTGGTCATTTGAAGCCAAGTCCTCCCACTTCCTCTCCGTGAAGCCTTCGGTCCTAGAACATAGGCTACAAAGCCCTGGTTTGTCCCATTTACTTCACCATTTACTGCCAGGTATATTTTTTTATACATATGTTATGAAACTTGGTCTCTTTCTCCAAAAATCAATGAATTAATAGGGAATTTTCTGAAATTAAATTTTCTAGGTTCCATGTGACTGTTTCATTTTTAATTAACTAACATTTTATTGGTCACCTCAAAAAAAAAATATATATATATATAGCCAATTTACTCTTCCAGGAAAAAATTAGTTCCTTAAAAGAGAGAGGAGGTTGTATGTAAAATAGTTTGGCTCTCTAACCAGTTTAAGATGGTGTCGTAGTAAGCTCAGCCTCCTATCACAACATACCATAGACTTGGGTATCTGAAACAATAAACATTTTTCCTCCACAATTCTGGTCAATGGGGATCTGAGATCAGGTGGTAATAGATCCAGTCCCTAGAGAACTGCATGTTCTAGAGAAATCTTTCTGACTTGTAGATGGTTATCTGCTCAGTGTGTCCTCACAAGTAGGAGATAGAGGAAGGTGAATTCCCTTATAGCTCTGTTTTTGAGGGTGCTATTTGTCTTTAGAAACTAATCCCATGATTTTGTCTAAATCTAATTCCTCCCAAAGACCCAAACCCCAATATCCCATCACATTAGTGATGATGATGACTAATCCCTAGTAGATGATGACTAAAACTGGGTCATCATTTCAGAATACAAATTCACAAGTATTTTTCATTGTGTGAAAACATAGGCTGAAAATCAAAAGAAGGATGTTTCAATTTTGTCCCATAAGGTTTTTTTGTTTCCTGAACCATCAGTTGTTTCACTGGCAGATAATTTCTTTAGTTGGTTGATAGAAAATAGTGGGTAGTAAGTTCTTTTAGGATTTCCTCCTAAACTATCATTGAGGAAACCTTTTTATGTTAGAAGGAGTACAAAACCTAAAGTGGGAAACAGTGCTGGGACTCCAAAATACTTCTTTTTTTGTGTAGCCCAGTGATGAGAGAAAGAAGCTGAAAGTCTTAAGTATAGGTATTCCCTATAACACCACACCTTTTTTCCCTACCAGTTATAGCTCTCATTTATTCCTAAATACTTATTTTCTAAGAAGTCTTGAATGATGCCCACCAATTCCAGGCTGAAATACATATTCTTTAGTTTTATAACTTTAATATTATTTTTCTGTTCTCATTGTTGATAATATAAACCATCTTTAAAATTGCCTTCAAAGCATTTAAGAAGCGTGGGGAATATCATTCAATACATTTTAGCATGCCTGCTGGAGATGGGGATGCTTTAGGACTAGACTGAGTTGAGACTTCCTTGTTTAAGCTTGCTTAATAATCCAGCTTGAAATGTCAACTAAGACAAGCTTATATTAAAATTTTATCATTACATAGATGAAGTTGCTTTTCCAGCTGGATGTGCCCACCTCCATCAAAATGTGTGTGTGTGTTTTAACAAATTTATCTTAGTGATTATACATTAGTCAAAATGCACACCATTTTGCTTATATATGGCCTATTTACACAGCCTGCATTTCTAGAATCCTTCATGTTCTTCCTAGCAGAGCCTCACATATGGTGTTCCAGCTAACTAAAATATTATTCACAACTTCTTTGTTTGAGATTCTTCATTCCATTCAAATTTCCACTTATTGACTTCCAGCCAGGTCTTCTGTCATTATGCCATCAATTAGTGTCTATCTCCAGTACTTTACATTCTAAAACTCTCTTAATACCTCATAAAACTCATGTACATTTGTTATTACTCATTTAAAAATTTGTGTTTCATTTTCTTGTGTGTTTCTCTTCTGACTGTTTTGTTCCTTACCCCATGCCTGGCACAGAATAGCTGCTTGATAGACTTCATTCAGTAAACAGTGAAGGAACTAATTCCTGGATATGTATCACTCATTCAGTAATCTTTTATGGCCTTTCTAGCATTTAACTTTAAAAGCATAAAATTAAAATTGGAGAACCTGGGGCTAGAAATTATTTATTCTGATACCTTTTTGAATTATAGTGAAAGTAACAATGAGGCTGATTGAGTGATTACCTGTGCTATTTTGTGTTATATAGCTTATTTAATTTAGTTTTTATTATATCATTCCATTCAAAAAGAATGCAGAGCTTTTTAAAGCTCAAGCTTCAGTGTCCTCACTTGCACTGCTCCCTTCCAAGGCCCGGGGGAAATCTGAGCTGTGCACTTAGGGTCATTTTGTATGTATGCTATTTCATAAAAGGAAGCCCCTCCCAAAATTGCATATGCATTACCTAAGTCTGTTCTGGAAGCCTGAAAAAGTACTTAGAATCCTTATTTACAAAGGAAGAAACAGAAACATAACTCAAGTTAAAAAGATCTAGGAACAGATGGAGAGAGGTTCTGAACCCTGACCGTATAACTCCAAGCTTCTATTTTTAACCACTGTACTGCATGGGAAGAAGCAAGTAAACAAACATTAGTAAAATGAATAGCCTGTGAAAACATGGCTCACGTTTCTACAAAACAACAAAATAAATAAGCTTAAATCTATGGCAGCATGAGTTTTCAATACTTGGAATCAGGCTTAGGGCCCCCTCATAATTAAAGTCACTTACTGATTTCAATTTCCATGTGCTATTGCTGGCAATTCTGTTTTCATGTAACACCAAGGTAGTTCCTTGGTGATTTTCCTAAATTTCTGGTAAGGGAATGTATCCTTGCTTACTCTGCCTACTTTCAGTTTTTCAAATCTTCATAAATGAATGTAGTGATATCACATGCCAATGTTTGGTTGTGTAACCACCTTTGAGAATTGACTATTATATTGTATCGTGGGGAGAAAACAGCAATAGAAATCAAATCCTTAAACAAACAAATAAAACTCATGACATAATTTGTCCTCCAGAGTTCATTTTACCTTTGTGCCAATAGAAAAGTGAAGATATTAACACCCTTGCTGTTCCATCTCGTTGGGTGTTTTTGATAAACAACATTATAGTTGTAAAGACATTTTGAATAATGTGTTACCTGAATGCACTAATCATATCACCAGTAAATATTTAAAAGTTTTTAGAGATAGAAGCATCTTTCTCTAGATGGTAGATATTGACTGGTAAATGAACTTGACTGGGTAGCTCAACTGATTTTGAAATAGCATTAGTGAGAGTAAAACCAAATCTCAGTATCGTCAGTTTAGATTAAAATCAATCCTTATATATATTTCATAAAACTTAATGTATCCAAATAAAATATCATAACCCCATGTACTCTCTTAAAAATGCTGATCATGGCCCTCCCTGGTGGCGCAGCAGGTTAAAGCACAGCACTAAGAAGCTTAAGCCACTTCCGCATTAAGTTCCATCCCCACCTGCCCGGAGGTGACCACATGGTGGGGCAGACCTCTCCTGACCCTCCTGCTGCTCCCCTCAGCAGTGTACTTCGTGGATCTGCCTGTTCTGCTGCCCCACTCTGTCTCTGGTGAACCCTCTCACCCTCTGCATCTCTGGTCTGTACCCAAGTTCTGTATGAATAAATAAAAAAAATCCCTAAAAAAAAAAATGCTGATCATGGCCCTCCCTGGTGGCGCAGCAGGTTAAAGCACAGCACTAAGAAGCTTAAGCCACTTCCGCATTAAGTTCCATCCCCACCTGCCCGGAGGTGACCACATGGTGGGGCAGACCTCTCCTGACCCTCCTGCTGCTCCCCTCAGCAGTGTACTTTGTCAATCTGCCTGTTCTGCTCCCCAGTCTGACTTTGGTGAATCCTCTCACTGCCCCTGCACCTCTGGCCTGTACCTCAGTTCTGTATGCATAAATAAACAAATCTTAAAAAAGTGCTGATCACAAAGTTAGGGGAAATCTGTACCTGGGATAGTCAGTGTCCATTGTTATTTTGTCCATCCATTTATTCACAGAACAAATATTTTTTAGGAAACAGTGATATATATATATATCAGATTCCTGCCTCTTTCCCAGGTACATAGTGATGAGTGAAATGAAACACTCTCTTCCAATATGAGAGTTATAGTCTAAGAGAAAAATAGACATTAATCAAATAATCACGTTAATGGATTCATTTTTTTCAAAATGAGTTAATTGCTGTGAAGGAGAGGAATGCAGTGCTATGATAGCACAATATATAACTAGGGGTCAGGAAATGTTTGTCAAAGGAAATGTGTGATTTCCTGAATGAGCAGGACTTAACTAGGACAGGAAGGTTGATGGACACATTCTAAACACAGTTGATGTGGCACATTTCTGCATCACAGGTGTTCAGTGTGCCTGCCACAATGAGATAGATACAGAGGTGCGTGTGGTCTAAGGTAAGCACAAAGAGGGTGGTAGAAACAGTATACAGTGCCCTCCAGAATGTTTTGGTGATTTCAATCTTTATCTAAATGTAATGCAAAGCCTTTTGGTTTAAATGTGTGGTGGTAAGATGAGCTATTAATGGTCTCATTTATGATCGAAAATAACTCTCTGATTTAGTGTATAAGATTAATTTCAAGAAACCAGTTAGGGGGCCCTCCCTGGTGGCGCAGCGGGTTAAAGCACAACACTAAGAATCTAAAGCCGCTTCTGCATGAGCTCGATTCCCACCTGCCCCGGAGGTGACCACATGGTGTGGCAGACCTCTCCTGACCCGCCCGCTGCTCCCCTCAGCAGTGTACTTTGTCGATCTGCCTGTTCTGCTTCCCACTCTGTCTCTGGTGAATCCTCTCATCCTCCACATCTCTGGCGTTGTACCCCAGTTCTGTATGAATAAATAAATAAATCTTAAAAAAGAAAAAAAAGAAACCAGTTAGATTATTATACTCAAAAGGTAACGGTAACTTGGAATAAGGCATTTATAGTTCACACAGAGAAAAATTGTTAGATTCAAGTTACCAAAGATTTCCTATGGAATATAGCAAAGAGCATGAGGAAAGGGAAGGATTAAATATGTCCCAAGACCTCAAACACCTAATGTCTGCTGAGACATTATTGTACAAAGAATAAAAATGTATCGATGGATCTGATTTCTTCACTGCACTTCTTTGTTGATTTAATAAAGGTTAGATGGTTCTCTCTGTGCTAATGTTTATACCTGTTGAATAAATATGATCCTAGTCTTTCAAAGAGCCCACAGGTCCTTGAGTTATCATTTTCAAAGTAGCTGCTTCTATGTTACAGGAAGTTGCATGAATTCTGTTTGGCATGCACAAGATAGCTATTTCTTACATTGGCCAAGTCCTTTATTTTCAGAGCAAGCCAAATACCAGTTATGATTTTTACCAGAAAGACTAAAAATGTTCTGATATTGTGGAAACCTCAGCTACCCTTATTGTTTGAGAAAAGTGCTCAGTGTTGTGGTTTATTTCATGAAAATTATGGCTGGAAATAAGAAATGATTATAGAGTTGTAATGTACCTACTATTAAATTCCAGATCCAAACAGTAGCTAGGAAGCACACAATGTAAAAGTAACGGGACTTCTTTATAACCAGACCCGACAAGGAAGCAGATTCTTACTTAGGTCAAAAAAACTCAGCTGTCCCTTGTCTGATTTTGATTATTTCTGGAAACATACATTTACTGTGTATGTATTTACTGTGGCATTTTTATACTTTGTTATTCCTTGCCAGTTATTTGTGTTGACAACTAAAGATACATAGTTGGGCATTTTCACTGAATAAATTCTTGTGAGAATTATATCTATTTTTGATATTTAACATGAAGTTACTAAACTAGGTATAAACTAACCATACACCAAACTAACCATACAGGTAGTCATACTACCTCAGATTATTACACAATTCATATTTATTTAGGAATTGCATTTTTATTTTGTAATAAATGAAGCTTTTATGTACATACTTGGGGATATTGGAAGACAGCTAACTGCCCTCCCAAAACAGCTAAGATATGCTAAAATAAATGTGAAAGATACCATATTATTGATCTTCAAGGATACATAGTGTTTTATATTCAGCAAACCTAACCTTCCAGTATAAATAGAAAATGGTAGGAATCTAAACATTTGTTAGATCCAATTCAAGTAATCAATATTATATAAAATGTTCAAGGGAAGAGATATAGAAAAGGACTCAAAAGAAATGAGGACTTTGTCATCAAGGAGCTATGGTCTAAATGAAAATCAATTATCACGTAAATTAACAGATATTAATGACAAATTTCACTTGTCTGTCCTTGAAAATGATACATTCTCAGAAGATACATGATTCAAAATTCTGAGAAATAGGTTTATTTTTGTTTATATCCAAATTTTAAAAGTAATATTTTAGAGTGAATTATAGCAGTATAGCATATCTCAAAGATATCAAAGGCTTTGTTCTGCATCATATCAAAATAAGTTTCAATGGTTTGGTATAATACCTTTAAATTTCTGTGCACATACTACTATAATCTACTGAGTGTGTGGTAACATTATTTCTAAAACAATATTGTACATATCTTAATTTAAAAGTAATTTATTTCTAAAATGTATGCTATCATCTGAGCCTTCAACAACTTGGAAACTTCTTGCTAGTATAGTTCTTAGAAAAGCACAGTATCTACAACTAACAATAAAGCAAACCACAATAAAATAAAGTTTGCTTATATAAACTTATTTTAAATAGTACCCATCACTAATCTATTATGCATAGCAGTATTAATATATACAATGCAATGTATTGTCATTGATGCATGCTGATCTCACCTATCAGAAACGGGTATCTTTTATTTGAAATTCTATACAATATGGTATATCTCCAATTAGCTTAACTTTTGTTTTGCTCATTGTATTTTTAATGCCATTCTGGTATTCTGCTTGAATTATTTTTAACTACTGACATTCCTTCCAAAAAAAAAAAAAATGTGGTTTTTCTTTTTTTTTGGTAGCGACCAAAACCTTTGGAGGTCTAAGATGGTAAAGCTTGATCTCTAAGTATTCTGTCTTACCAGTAGAATGTGTATTTATGAACATAGCATGATGTAATGAATTAAACATGCCAATGCAGGAGTCGGGTATGCAGTTGTCTATAAAATTAGAATAAAGTATGTTTCACTAAAGATAATTGCCTTATAATAAAAATGTTTCACCGTTTATGATAGTAAATGGTTAGCTATAGAACACACTTCATCAGCATACTTCCAGCTAATGAAAATACTTTTTTTCCAAATGGAAAATAAATCTTTAATTTAAATGGAAACAATGGAGCTGAGTATGAGATAGAAAATAACTGTTTTCTATTTAGCTCAAAAAAATTCAGGAAGGCAGCAGTGACTTACCCCTTTTTAGGAGGTTAGAATTTCTGTCTGAATATTTCATTAAGCTTCCTTCTCTCGATGCATTTTACTCGTATTTAAATTAAAAATAATGTTAATAATAAATTATTAGCATTGGCTCTGATAAGAAAATTATACAATTATCTTTGCCTTCAAGCAATATATAAACCATGAAGTAGATTTTTCTTGTCAACTGGATAAAAATGGTCATTAAATATTTTGTCATCAAAGTTAGTGGGCAGAAAATGCTTTCTAATTCTCAGCATACTTGAAAAGCTAAGTGAAAAGCAAAGTAGTTACTCCAATTTTCTGTAGAACAAAATTATATAAGAAATAATATGTACTTGAAAACAAATTTCATAAAATCCTCAGCATATTTTTATCATTTCCTTATGCTTTTTAATTTTTAAGATTTCTTGGCATTAGACTCAACTGTTTATAACTTAGCAGATCTGCATCTCATTGGCCCTTAAATATTGTTTCAATTAGGTATTCATGCTACTCAGAGAACTCATTGCTCTGTTTACTATGTGATGGTGTGTATATGCATATTGTAGAACATAATGCCTAGTAAGTTATGTAACTTAATTTTTCAGTATTTTGAAGGAAGTACTTCATATTTGAAGATTATTTGAATCCCACTTTTTAAACATAAGAAAAAGGCTTAGCAAAATCTCTCAAGTCTGATTACTAAGTCGACCATAAATGTGGACAAATTTGACCCTACTTTTATCCAACACATCTAACTTATCATGAATCTATAACTCTAAAAGGAGCTAATCAGTAGATGATTTTTTTTTAAGATTTATTTATTTATTCATATGGAACTGGGGTACAGGCCAGAGATGCGGAGGGTGAGAGAATTCACCAGAGACAGAGTGGGAAGCAGAACAGGCAGATCGACGAAGTACACTGTTGAGGCGAGCAGCCGGCAGGTCAGGAGAGGTCTGCTTCGCCATGTGAATCTCCTCCGGGGCAGGTGGGAATCAAACTCAGGCGGAAGTAGCTTTAGCTTCTCAGCGCTGTGCTTTAACCTGCTGCGCCACCAGGGAGGGCCTCAATAGATGATTTTAATATTTGTTAGAAACAAACTTTCTGACACAATATCTTCTGCCTTAGTAAATTCAAGAAAAGGAATGATGTTTGTACAGATAGCTAGAGCAGTCCATTGTTAGGCGCTGTCCTAGAAGAGCCAGTTATTTTATTTTTGATAATTATTTTAAATTACTTAAACTTCCCAACATTCATAAAATTATGCTATCAGTATCCACCATTATTCTTGTCTCATATCTTTCCTTTCCTAAGAAACAGACATATTTGTTTTAACCTTATGAGCAAGTCCGTTTTGTAAAACAGGCCATGGAACTCATTCCCTATGGCAGTTAATTCTGCATTCACCAGTTAAATGAGCATATGTGCACTTTGGGTTTGAAAAGAGAGGGGCTAAGTTGCTGATGTGGGCAAGTCATACACTCAGCTCGTAAAGTCTTAATTAAATAAGCATTGTGCTTTCTTAATTCTAGTATACTAACATCTACAGCATCCCTTAGGAACTTTTAAAATACTCAACACAGCCTTAGCACCTCATTTAGCAACCATTGACTTAGGCCAGTGATTTGGATGGATAGTGTTTGGATTCAATTACTTTGAAATAAGGAAACAAATAGAAGTCGAGTAATTATCATATTGCTTTGGTCTGGGTGCCTTTTTAATTTAGAAAAAGGGGTGGGAGAACACCCTATGATCAACTCTATTTACTTGGTTCTCAGATATCAGGGCTTTCACATAGTAAACAGTGATTTTGTTGCTCATATCATATTTGTTCCCAGAAACAATGTCCCTATCATTTATAGCACCAGCATCATCCCTCTAAAAGACTGTAAATTGAAGACACTGCCATAGTTTTACTAAAATCCTCTCTAGTAATAGCAAAATATGTGAAGTATTATATTGTACAACCTTTTGTATAAGAAATGAGAATTATTATTTACTGATGTATTGAAAAATGTTTGATTGTGTGATCAAACAGAGTTCAATTTCCAGCTCTCCTCCTTCTAGTTGTACACTGAGACAACTCTTAGTCATCTATGACCCTGCACGACATTTTTTTTCTTCCTGTAAAATTGGGTTACGGAGATCTCAAGAATATTGTCAGAAGATTAACCTAATGTACGCCACCTTGGCAACATTGATGTTACTCAATAAATTGTAAATATTTAGGATAGCAGTAGTAAAAGAAAATTATTTTAAATCCTAGCAAATCTCCCCTCTCACCTTATATTTCTCTCTCCCGCACACACACACACACACATACACATACACATGCACAAATGCATAGTTAAAGCCTTGATGAGCAAAAGTAGAAAGTGTGCTAATCATTTACACAGTTAAGAACCTGGGGATCATGTATCCATGGAGGCAAGTTGGGGGTTAGTATTACTAACAATCATCTTGGTAAATAAGATGTAGGACTAAAATCAATAATAAAAAAAAAGTTCCAATAAAAACAAGTGTAAACTGCACAATTGTTCCATTGGGATGGAGATGTAAGCTATAATAAATGATAAATTGAGGAGAAGTCAACATGTGATGCTGTCCTATAAAATCCCAGATACTCCTTTGGGGTATTTTAATAGGAAGAATATGGATGTAATGAGAAGTAATTATATTGCTCTATCCGCATTCTTTAGGCCTCAGTTGGATAACTGTGTTTAGTATTTGTTCCTCTGTTTGAAATAGAATCATAGATAAATTTGAATGAGTTCAGATGAGAGCAACAAAAATGATAAAAGGGTTGAAAATGATATCTATAAGGAAATATTAAGGGAACTGGGCATGTTAAACTGGAGGAAAGATAACAGAGAAGTGAAGTGACTACTAATATGTAGGGGAGAGATATAGTAAATGAGGAGAGGGAATCAGTTATTCCCACCAGTTACTCATATTGAGTGGTTGGGTTTTGGGCTGCTGTTAATAAAAATTAAGTTAAATATTAAAAACAGCTCTGTCAATGAAGACCAACTTAACATGAGAGCAGATACTTGTGGTGATTATAAAAGCCTACTTACTAAATAATTTCAAGGTATCAATATTTTGCAGTGAAAAGATTACTCAACTTGTCTCAGCCCTATTTTACACTGATCACAGTGCCTCAAACAAGGTTATGTTCATGCCTCTACTGCTGTTAAAAAGAATTCTGTATTATTCAGACCTTTTTGTTTGCTAGAAGTTTAATTTTAATTTAGGTGGTAGAAGTGTTTATTTTTTCCATCAATATGTTTTATTCTTTGACTTTTCATCTTTTTGTTAGATTCAGATTCTAATACAGTGGTGTAATGATCTTAAATGATGTGAGCAATTGTTCGGAGTTAAAATCATTACAGGAAATCTTACTGCATTTTTATAATGTCCTGGTTGGGCAGTTTCAGCAAACTAAGGTAGAGTATTGAGAGAGAGATAATGGGACTTGCAAAGGCAAGACAATGAGACTTTTTCTATTAGCCTTTATTATGTTTATGATTAACATAGATCTAAATTAGCAGTACCATATACTATTTGCACTTGGGGCGCTATTAAACAAGCTGATATTCAGTTGCCCTATTTTTGTAAAAGGAGAGTACTTGTAAATAAACAAGACTATTTGTTTATAATTCTTAGCATACAGGAGTTATTTAATAAATAACTGTTCCCTCTGCTGACCTTCCTTTATCAGTAGTGGTCTTTTGTTTTCTATATGCGCGGTAGTGTCATTGAAGCTACATTAAACATCCTCTACAATTTGACTTTACTCTTCCTTTCCATTTTTGGCTTGATGACTTCTTGGCTTAATAGGAGTTTTTGTCACCATGTTAGGCTATATTTAAATTCTCAAAAGCTCTAACTACCTAGAGAGCATGCCATTGTTGAGTGACCCCAAGGAAAAGTGACTTTGCATATGCATAGCACTGGGAAGCTGAGATGTGCATGTTTAGGGGGTCTTCCAGGGTGTATGTTCTATTACTATGTCCACACCTTCACATAAAGACATCTGCTTCCTTATTCACACATTCCTTCAGTGGGCATAGCCAGCAAGAGCAGAGTGCAATGTACTCTTTTTTTTTTTTTTAAAGATTTATTTATTTGCATACAGAACGGGGTACAGGCCAGAGGCTCAGGGGCGGTGAGAGGCTTCACCAGAGACAGAGCGGGGAGCAGAACAGGCAGATTGACGAAGTACACTGCTGAGGGGAGCAGCGGGCGGGTCAGGAGAGGTCTGCCGCGCCATGTGGTCACCTCCTGGGTAGGCGGGTATTGAACTCATGCGGAGGCGGCTTTAGATTCTCAGAGCTGTGCTTTAACCCGCTGCGCCACCAGGGAGGGCCCGCAATGTACTCTTATGGTAAGTTTTATAAGATTTATTTACCAACACACATGATCTATAAAATTTGGTTTGTGTTTTTTCTTACCCTCAAATTACATTTTATCACTAGATGTTGACTCTTTGCCTCTGTGGCTCCCAGTTTCCCATGTTGTTTATACAGTGTGCTCTGTTAACCTGGCCTGAGATCAAGCCTACTTAACCCAAAGTGTAGAGTCAAAGATCTAGAAGTTCTAGAAACTGGATAAAGTCTTTTAGGGTGGAGTGTAAATCTTTACTTAAAGAGAAAGATTTTCAAAGAAGGAGTGAGGTTAAGAAAGCAAGATGGAGAGTGGATCAATTCCTGACTTACCACTCACTATAAATTGGACTGTTTGCCAGTCATCCTTCTCCTTCAGTTAACAACCATAGTCTCTGCTCAGACATGAAATTTGTCCAATGACTTATATTTACCAAACAATTATATCATTGATACAAATGATAATGTTATGAGAATGATTTGATCAGTAATGTATATAAGGGCATACATTTGATATGAAATACATTTTCATATATCATAGTTTGCAGTTGAACTGGGCCTGTCACTTTTAGGATGATTTAGTAAGCCATATTGATACCAATCTCACAGGAGAGAATACAAATACATTTGTAATCATATAGCAAGTTGAGCTGATTCAAATGAGAAATAAAATAGAAAAGCAGAGATAATTTATTAAAAAGGGATGATACTTTATAAGACCATTAATTGGACACAGAAAGTCAGGATTTATTGAGAACTACTAGAAATAAGCTTATTCTCTTTATTCTGTTTTATATTCTTTGAATTCAGAAGAAAAAAAATGGGCTAAAATGGCATTTTCATGAGAAATACCCAGGAATTGAGAGATAATCATGTCAATAATTGTTATTCTCATTTATCATTTCTGTAGCAAATACTTACAGTTAAAACTCTTTTTAGCTGTAAAAGACCATGAAAATCTTCAGTTCCTTTCTCAATGTACAAGGCACAAGAAGTTAAATCACTGAAAAAAAAATACAAACAGTTCAAAATGAGGACAAATATAAACTCAAAAGTATATATGTAGGGTTGAGATCTAATAGTGTATGGACATACCAAAAAATTTAAAAGCTGGAAAATTATTAGTATAATGAATCAAATGTCATATAATTTTCTAGGAAGATATATTTCAAGGACAGCTAAAATTTTATGATTCATTAAGTTACCCTTCATTCATTAGGAAGATTAGGGAGAATATTTAAAAAGTAACCTGGGACCTATATCTTTCCCTCATCTAGATTAAATAACTACCATTGTCCTTTTAAGCCATTATTAAGAGTCTTGCTACCTTGCAATATTTTAAACTTACATATGTATTATGTTTGAATTTTTGTTTCTTCCACATGGCCTCTCGTTTAGAATTTTCTTACATTTATGTAGACAATACAGGTGCAACATTAATTAAAACTGATTGCCTCCATCATCAACAATCAATTACATTCTGAAATCTAAAAGAATAAAAAAGGATCATCTTAGTGACTTGAACTGGATGAACATTGAGAACAGTAGGTTCCAGTTCTGCTTGAGTCACTTTCTAGCTCTATAATCACTAACAAGGCAGAACTTTTAGCTCTCATTTTTCAAAATATATGGCCTCGACAATTTTTTTCTGCTTTGAGGTGACTTTCTACTTCTAAATTCTAAAGACCAGTTATTATCCTACCTCTGTCTTCATGTGTAGATAATGTCTGTCTCTTGAGTTTTTGTTTTGTACGTTGAACAAAATGAGTAAATGTTATAAGTCCACATATACTTGAACATGTAAAGTTAGAAAAAAATATTAGTAGTTTTCTTAATATTTTCCAGTAGCCAAAACAAAAACACTGTAGACTGGGTATCTTAAACTAACAGAAATACCCATCTCACAGCTTTAGAGTTTAGAAAGTTCATGATAAAATATTTGCTGTCTAGTAAGAGTCAAATTTCTGGCTTATAGACAACCAACCTTCTTATCACTGTGTCTATCCATGACAGAAGAGGCAGGGGGAACATCGGGGCTTCTTTTATAGGGAAATTAATACCATTAGTGAGATCTCTACCCTCATACTTGATCAGCTCCCAAATGCCTCACTTCTTAGTACCATCACATTGGGGGTTAGGTTTCAGTATATGAATCTTGACTTCATATAGCCCATTTGTCCTCTGCAATGTATTATTCCAATTTTTCCCAAAATGGATATAGGAAATAATTGAGATGGCAATTGGCACTAAATGGTAGCTCAGTAGTTCTGAATCAACATAAGAGAGTTAGGTCTTTAAATATCTTCAAATATTTTATTATAGCAAGAAGAGTCTCAGTTTGGTGTAAATAAAGCTTTAACAACTTTATAAATATGTAGTAATTTCCCCTTAAAACAAAACAAAACAACACAACACAGCACAAAACAAAACAAAACAAAATAATGAAACATAGGCTTTACCCTCGGAGCTTTCAATAGATCCAGGCAGATGATGGTAATATTATTTTGTTTTTGCAATATTTCCACACTTTGTTTATAACAAGTGATACTTACCCCCAAGTATAATAGTAATATATTTTATAATTAAAGTAAATATAATTAAGTAAAAAAAAAACTGCATGCATATAAAAGAAACTATAATTTAAGTAACATACACATGGTTGTGACTATGGCAAAAATTTTGGAAAAGAGTGACTATATTGGGAAAAACCAGGCTATTCTAAATATTACCACAAAATATTGTATCACCACTGGCAAACTCACTGGACATTTGGGAATTTTGCTCTACAAATGTACTTAGTATATTCTTTTAAAATCTGAAGTGCTTTAACTCATTTTGACTGTGAAGTCATTGACTCAGTATTAAATAAATTTAGTTTCTTAGAGCTCATGCAACTTGTAATCTTAGTCTGATGACAACTATTTACATTCTGAAATCTATTACTATATTTCAAACTGTGACAGCTTTACACCACACAATTTTGGCACAACTGTCTCTTCCTTATAATTTCAAAATCCTTCATAGCCTAGATTGTTGATGTCTGTAAACTGTTTTATAATCAAAGTTTGTGTCAGACATATGGGAATTAAGTAAATTGATACACCAATAATAAATAAGCTTTCCAGGGGTTATGTATTCGTACTGGGAATTGTCAACTATTTTTAATAATGTACTCATTTTAAATGCATCTTATATTTATCACATAAAGAATATCTTAAGTTAGCTTGTTCTTTGGTTTTAAATTTTTTGTGAAAAGTAATTGTGACCAAAGAAAAACTGAACAAAGCTACAGTGTTTGTTCAGATATCCTCTTATTCAAAGTTGTTTATTGATGTTATAATATAGGAGTAATCAAAATATACTCCTTGTCATGATGCTTACAGTATAGAGAAGGAACCAAAGAAACAAACAATACAAACAGTGAGATAAGAGTTTAGGATCACACTGTGGGGTTTCCATATGTATCTATTAATTATTTTTAGGTACTGAAATCCTTTTGGTGTATTTGTTATGTTAGATCTAAGAACATTATAAGAACATAACAAACTGGAAATACCCAGGCAAAATAGAATTTTCTGAATAATCTGGTGAAACCTGTAGAATATGCTGCAATACCCTCTCCAGAGTGAGTTGGGAGCTGTAAGATTATAAAATATTACCTTGCTAATTTACTTTTATCTTCTTTCAAACACATTGGATCTCCTAACATATTCCTATAAGTGTTAGCAATTCATTCTTATAAAGGCCCAGTGAAAGAGATATTATCCCATTTCCCATTTTACAAATGAGAAAACAAAGTGCAATAATGATAAGTTGACCATTTTCATTTATGTAGAAGCTGATAATAGCTGGGATTGAATCTAGATCTTTTCTTTATTCTGAAGTTGATTCCAATAATGTTGAATGTCAACAGTAGATTATCCAGGGATCTTCCCTTTTATAAATAAGGAAACTGTTATCTAGAAAATATGAGTGAATAATTGAAACTATACTGCTGGGTGATAGAGGAAAATAATAAAAACATGCATTTAAATATTTTTTATTATAAATATTCTTGATATGTTATTATAAAATGAGAAAATTTAGTTGACCTATTAGTTCAATAACTGGTTGGAAACAGTGCCTTGGAATGATCACTAGGTGGGCATTAAGAAACCAGGATTCTAGTTCTGCTATACTCTGAATTCTTTGTGGAAACATTGTATGCATTTATTGCTTCTCCTTTGCATGCTCCTTATTAATTTCAATTGCTATAAATGGGAAAGATACACCAGGTAGTTATAGGTAGCTACTTTATCAGAGAGTAAACAAGAGCTACACCCCCAAAGTAGACTGAATTCAGGAATAAACAGGACTATGCTCAGAAATTTCTGGGTTATATATGCCTCTCTGTAATTGTTTCATTACCTGAGTGTTTGTTGGTGGCAAAACGATTAAAATAGAAAGAGATTAATTTGTATTTCAAAGGCAAGTAAAGACATGGAACTTTCTATAATCTTTAAAGTTAATTTTGTTATTTCCTTAATGTTCTCCAATTCAGTTCTTTTGGACTTTCTGGTAATACTCTGAATTGGTTTTCTAGGGCTACTGTAAGAAAGTAACACAGACACAGTGATTTTAACAACAGATATATATTGTCTCAGAGTTCTGGAAGCTAGAATTCTAAGATCAAGCCATCAGCAAAGTTGTTTCCATTGAAGGGATCCCATACCTCACACCTATCTTATAGTGTTTTGCTGAATTGTTACCATTTCTTGACAGCAGATCACCAGATATCTACTTTTATCTTCATTCTCCCATGTACCTCCTGTCTGTTCAAACTTCTTTTTTTTTTCTTTTTGAATGAGCTTGTTTATTTTGTTGTTGGTGATTTGATGCTATTTTTTGTAATTTTTTTATTTTACAAAAGTTTATTTTTACATCATTTTGTACATTTTTTTCCCATCTCAATTGTAATCCAAAACTTCCTCTTTTAATAAGGACACTAGTAAAATTACATCAGGGCTACATTAATGACCTCATATTAATTAATTATATCTGTAATGAGCTTATTTTCAAATGTAGTCACAGTCTGAGTTACTGAGACTTAAGATTTCAATATGTGAACTTTTGGGACCACAATTCAATCTGAACTGTGTGTTATGTCCACGTAGCTAATTAAATGATTGCAGTTGTACTTAATAGGGATTCCACAGAAGAAACCAGAACTATAGTATGTGTGTGTGTATGTATGTATGTATGTATGTGTGTGTGTGTCCGTAAGAGAGAGAGAACTAGGGAGAGAGAGACTGAAGTAGGGTATGATTGATAGCAAAGTATCACTGTACAATTATGAGAACTGACTAGGCAAATCCTAATTCTGAGGGGCCATTTGAAAACTCTTGGTTAAGAACTGATGCTACAGTTTATAGGGACTTTTTTCTTCCTCAAGGAAACCTAGGTTCTAGTCTTCAAACTTTTCAACTGAAGGGGTCGGTCTTACCTAGATTATCCAGGATAATTTCCTGTAATAAAAGCAACTGATTGTAAATGTTGATCCCATCTACAAAATACCTTCACAAGGGCATCTAGGGTACCATTTGACTAAATGAGCACTATAACTTTGATGTTGTTATAAAAACTGACCATCATAATAATTATATGAGAAAGAATGTGATTATCCTTGGATCCAAACAAACAAGTTAACTGTATCATCAACTAGTGGTGGGCTGACTGGTCCCTGTTTGGGAGGTGGGACATAGGCAATATCACATGCGATTTTATTAGAACCAGGATTCTTGGTCTATTTCTCTTTGCTTTCTCAGCCTTCATACAACCTCCTCTTACTTATAGTTTATATCACAGAACTTTAGCTTCATTCTTCCAATTCAATCTTGTGTTCTCTGAAGAAAAAATGCCCAAAGCAATTTTCACCCCATCACACACTGGTAATCATTTTATTTTTCTGATTACATTTCCTTCTCTCTTTCAACCCTTTGGTAAATTACGCAGGCACCCTTTATTCTCATTCTTTCTTTTTCTGTCTCTCTGTGTCTCTATGCTAAGTGCCAGCTGTCATTGCTTGGCAGATAATTACCATTTTACAAACAGTATTTAGGGAAATGACATCAGTTTCTGAATGTGTGGCTGTCATGGCTAATTCACAGGGCTTTCCTCTGTTAACCACCTTCCCTGCATGGAGGCTGGATAGAAATAGTGAGGATGAAAGGGAGGGGAAAAAAGGAAGATGCTACTGGCACCAAGCTCTTGTAGGACAATTGCATTCCATTTGTCACTGTTAGTCTGACAACCTTCATTTCACTCATCCCAAATTCTCCCAGCCATATGCTACTTTTAGTAGGTAAATAAATTACTGCTTGTACAAGTTCAGTGAACTAACTCCCCCATTTATAGTTTTTATACCTTGAGATGTGGGTGGGTAGAAAGGCAGATACTGGGTTCTATCATGGATAATAGTATTTATTGAATGGTGCAGGTGACTCATTTGATTTATTAAAAAGTTCTAAAATATAATATTGAAGTGTGCTAACTCATTTTTTAAAAATCAGCTTAATTATAGGGCTTTTGGTATTCTTGCTTTAAGTATCTTGATAAATGCATAAGATTGAGTAGAGAGACAATAATAAAATAGCACATTTATTAACACTGGTCTCACAAAAAGAACAAGTGATTTCATATAGGTAATATGCATTGATTAGGGCTTTTAGTTAAGAAAATAATGGTAAGTTCTCAATTTCCCACTGTAAAATAGCAACAATAATGATAGCAAACTTTCCATGTTTCAGGCACTATTTCAAATACAATGTCAGTCTCTTAACCTTAATATTGATTTATTTCAAATATTTATGTCAGTCTCTTAACCTCAATATTCATATGACTGTATCATACTATACATATTTTATAAACAGACACACACAGGTTTAGTTACTTTTTACTGGTTTTGAATTTAGGCATCCTAGTCTAGAGCCTAACTTCCTGACTACTGTGGATGAAGACTGCTTCATTATTTTCAGCAAACACAAAGAAAATGGGGCCGGTGTTGTAAGTAATCCTGCATATTAATCCATGGGAACTTCCAGTTATGTAACTCATACATTATGTAACCTTCTATGTAACACAGTTGTTTCTCTCACTCCTCACCTCCACCATCAACATTATAGTACAGTTTCCAAGATGTAGCATTACCAGGCAGACAAGGCTATATGACTTGTAAAACCTTAGTCCTGCCCGGTTGATAACTATTCTACTAGAGTGGTTTTAGACTTTACCAAACAGAAGAAAAATAATTCTATCATGTCAGCAAATTGGACTGAATGGATTACACTTTTAGAGTTAAATTACACTTTTTTAAAGATTTATGTATTTATGCATACAGAACTGGGGTACAAGCCAGAGTTGTAGGGGTGGTGAGAGGCCTTCACCAGGGACAGAGTCGGGAGCAGAACAGGCAGATTGTCGAAGTACACTGCTGAGGAGAGCAGCAAGCGAGACAGGAGAGGTCTGCCACGCCATGTGGATCATCTCCAGGGCCTGGAGATCGAACTCAGACTGGAGCAGCTGCTGTCAGCTTTGCAGTGCTGCATCCTAACCCATTGCACCACCGGGGAGGGCTGGTAAATTACATTTTTTATGTACTCAAAGAAGTGATAGGAATGAACAAGTACACTGAGTTCAAGATTGTGGAAAGTAATCCAGTGAATTTTTACAGTAGAAAATATAAGCAGTTTCCTATTCAGTAAATGCCCGTTTACCTATAAAGTTTGCCTTCATAATAACTACAGTCCTTCAGTCCTTAAAGCTACAGTTGATGTGATGGTGCCTTCCCATCTCACCTGAGAATGTTCATTTCATTCATTAGTCTACTGAAATTCCATATTTGCTTTCTTCTTCACAGTACTTAGGGCTTTTCTTCCAGTCCCTTTCTTCTCTGTTAACTATAGCCATGATTACACCAAAGGGATATGTTTCCTGTTACTCAATCTAGAACTAAGAATGAGTTTGATATAGAATAAATAATGTCCAACTGGCTTTATAGTTTGTTGATATCCACATTGTAACTGAGTAATGTGATATGAGGGGGATTGAATCCAGACCCTATAAATAGAATTTCAATCTCCAATAAGCCCTTGGGCCTGGGAAACTGAAAGATTCCTTCTCAAATTCTGACCCTGATAATTTTTGGTCCTCAATCCTTATATGTAAGTCATTTTACATTAACTGTAATATACACATGGAATATAAGTATAGGATTATAATAATTTCCTTTCAATATTTTTATGAAAGGTAAAATATCTTGAAATGTTGAAACTTGATGGATACTAACCATTGCTATTAATAATGTATATATAAAGTTACTTCTATGGGAAGCTAGAGAGCTACATTTCCAAATTATCAACTTCCATCATGATATATAAGAATTCTTTTACAATAAAAACATTTGTTTTGCAACATTCCTGGCAATATTATTAAAAAAAAACAAGCATAAGGAAGCACTTAAATGCCTATAGGTGGATGACTGGATCAAGAGGAGGTAGTATATACACACATGGAGTGCTCTATAGTCTTAAGAAAGGATGACATGCAGTCATTTTCACCGTAATAGAATACAAGTAAATAAAACAAACCAGTACAGGACATTTACATAGTAGGCGATTCAATAATGTTAAACACTGTCAAAAATCAGGAATATCAATTAACATAGAGAGGCTCTGAGGTTAAGAGGGAGGGGGAAGAAAAGGGATAAGGGGCATAAAGGATGATGTGGGAGGAAAACCTATAGATTTTTGTTTTATGAAGATGTAAGAGATGGATTAAAAATTAAGCTATTGAAACTTGGGGGATTCTTTTGCAAATTGAGGGTTATTCATGTTTTGCTATTGATATAAAATATTGCCCTTTATTTCCTATTTTTGTTTGTTTATGGGTTAAAGATAAATATAACAAATTACTCTGGTGTTAGAAACTGAGTTAAATAATAAAATGATGCAGATCTTGTATGCCTTCTACTTATAGATACTCACATTTGACATTCTGATAGAGATTTGATTAAACCACAGTCAACACACACCAGCACAAACACAGACACATACGCACACTGATGTTCCCTTGCCTGACCTATTTTAAAGCAACTTTCCGTCTTCTTAATCTGAAATTCTCTTTAGCATGACTTCTCTGTTAGCTCCTGAAAGTTAAGAAAAATGGTTACACAACAAACACACACACACTATTAAAATACTTTTTGTCACCTAGGACTCAGAAAGACAGAGGTAACCCCAAATTGTACTTTTCTAGACTTTTTTCCATTAACACATAACCAGCTATGTATTTATCAGATTAGCTAGTTATTTGAAGGTGTTGAAATATGAGGTTGCAGAAAAAAATGGGAATTGGGCTTTGGAAAAAAACAACATTTACATAGAAAATAAACAGCCTCCCTCACACTTACGTCTGGGTTAGTGAGACCGTGAGACTAAGTCTAATGCTTTAGGCATTTGTTATCTACTGATTCAAATTCTCTGTTTATAACTTTTCATATTATTAATATATGACTCAATAACAAAAGGTCGTAAGGTATTTCAGCTAAAAAATTCCCTCTAATAAACCACTGCATCCGTGTTCTGATGAAATATTTCACTAGGTAGATAGAATTTTTACATTAATGCTATGACTGTAGGGGGAAAATGAGATACAAAAATAAAGTTATTATTTATTTATACTCTACCTTGTTCCAGAAAAGATTTAGAATGGAAACTAAGGTAATTATCTGATTATGCAAGCAAAAACAACAAAAAAGGAATACAGGTTTTAAGAAAAGAAGCTGTGTGTGTCTGCATGTGTGTGTACACAAACATTTCCATTCTAGACTTACAATGTTAGCTTTGCAATTACACACTTAAGATTAGAGAAGCCAAATGGGATGAACTAAAAAATACTAATGAAATGGCAAATTATTTTCTGCTATTTGAAATAGGTCATTTGTCTATAAAGTTGAGAGAAGACAGATTTATGATAGAATAGGGAACTTCTAAGGAGAGAGAAAAATTCCTTCTTTTCCCTCTTTTATTGATAACCTATGGACAGCACACCTCTACAGTACAACAGTCATTTGCCACATGTGGCAATTGAACATTTAAATGGTGACTAGTCTATAATGTTTTATAGGTGTAAAATGTACACTGAATTTATAAGACTTAATATGAGGAATGTGAACTATTTAATTATTATTATTATTATATGTTAAAATAGTAGATCATATGTATTGGGCTAAATAAAATAGATTAATAAAAATTAATTGACTTGCTAATTTTTACTTGTTTTACTGTTTAACTAAGCAAGCAAGTGATTGAGTTTACTTGTTTTATTGTATAACTTGCAAACAAGTCATGGAGTTAAAGAAAGAGTCAGAACACAATACACTTGTGTGTTTGGAGGAGGGGCAAACTTCAGTTTGGTGGAAGGATAGAAAGGATTTATTCTCAGTTATCACACATGTCTAATTAAATGATACTGACTTTTATTACTTCTTCAGCATCCATGGTTAGCTGCATAAAGGAAAATGGAAAGAATGATGTGAAATTTTATTTCTTTTCTATGGCATAGAGCACATAAACATAAACAAAAATGAAAAAAAAAATCCAGGAAACAATTCTACCTCCAACTTTTTTTTTTTCAGGGAGAATTTAATATGCCTGAATATTGCTATTGTTGCATATTATTGTTGACTTTTTAATTCTAGAGACAGGTTGCCATTAGGTTGGGTTAGTCTCCTTAAATACCAATAGCTGATGAAAGATAGTCCTCCTGATATATTTGGATCACACCTGTTTTAGTTCATAGATGCATGATATTGTTTAGTCCTGTCCCAGATATGCCCTGCCTTGATGCTTGGTCTTATATTTTTCCTCAGCTTTGTTGTCTCTTATGGTTCAACCTCAAATATTTAATAATTTTTATGAAATACATTGGATGACTTTTGTGATTATTGTATTCCTGCTTTGTTCAGTGCAGGGGCTTATAGCAGAGTCTACCTATCTTCTGCTTGTTTTACACCTTTCTACCACAAAAAGCAGTAGGGATCTGATTCATTCAGAGGTTTTCTGGTTTAGGAGAGCATGTCTGAAAGATCTCTTTTTTTACCCCCAACTTCATTCTCTAAATTGGAACTCCCCTAGTTACTATGGCAACACATGCCCTAGAAACTTGATTTTTCTTTAACATACCCTACTTTGAGAAAACTATGAAAACAATGTTTCTGTATGGTTCCCATACCAAAGTTTCAGGTTTTCAGGCTAACTTGCCCACCTAGGAGTTGATCCCAGGTTGGGTGGCATTGCTGAGTGCTGACCACTAGAACAACAAGGGCTGGTGTCTAATGAAGCTGCAGCAAGACATTTACTGACTCTCAGCAATCAAGCAAGAAGAGGCAAATTTGTTTAGAGAGATAGATAAAAGAAAAAATTATGAAGAAGAAAGGGAACAAAACCAAAGTGGGATTCCCAGGCCTGTGAACCAGGCCATGGGGGTCGGGGTGGGGGTGGGGGGCAGGCAAGGAAGCTGCAATGGAGCTGTGCCTCAGGGAAGATACATCTTCTCCCCTAAATATTCTCAAGCCCCATCAGTCTCTTTGTTATTGTTTAGTCCCTGGTTGTCCCATTCTCTCTGCTTTGAAGTCTCTGTGCCCAGTATTACATCTTACATCTCAGCCATTATCTTTTTTCCTTATCATGCTTCTTCCAGAATGATCTATTGCCCCTAGTCCTGGGGTTGTTTGACTAGACTCCCTTGGAATTGGTTGCCCTTATTTCTGGAGCCTTTCTTATTCCTCTGAGGCCTTTTCCTATTTATTCTGATTTATTCTGACTTAGTGCTAGGGTCTACATAATTTTAATTTAAGGCTGATGTCAGAAAAGAAAGTTCCAACAAAGTAGAATTTAAATTTGAATACACACACACGCGCGCGCGCACACACACACACACACACATATATATATAAATAAATATATTTTATAAAACATATTTAGATAATACAGATGTAAGGTGGTGTATATATAAAGTCCATGGTTAGGTATAGTAAATCTTTAGGAAACAAGGCCCTAAGTGCAATAAGAGTAGAAAGAAAACTGCTGTTTTAAAGAGATACCTGCAGAGCTGTCAATCTACAAGTGTTTGGCAGTGGGAAATTTCCTTGGAAAAGAGAAAAATCTCTGAGAGATTTAAAGATCCTATTGAAATTCACACTGCGAGTTGCCATTCCCCACAAAGGCCCCTTAAGCTGAGACAGTGAATGAACACAAGTCTCCCGAACTGGGCCAGTGCTGACAGCTTGGCACTACTCTTCATATTCCGGCAGCCTTTCCTGTCAGCTGCAGAACCTAAGGGACCCTCAGAGGCCTGGGGAGATACAGGCAGAAGGTTTTCTCAGGGCCTTATGAACTCCTGGCTGGGCTACAAACTCAGACGTTCGTTCAATCAGATTCCCTCTGTGCTGGGGGAAAAAAAAAGGCTGATTTTAAATTCACTTTAGAATTCAAAATGTGTTATGTCTTCCAGTTGCGTTCTTTGCGCACCTGAAACTCCCGTTCTTTAATCACCTTCCAGCAGCATGTATGTGTCACTGCAGACTGACCAGTAAGGTTGCGCTTTGTGGCTTTTGGCACTTGAAGGCAATGAGATTTCAGTGCTTTCCCACCAACTCTTTCTATTTCCAGTTCTCATTTGATGTCCTTCGCATACACGCCCTTGACATCTCATCTCTTTTTGACCTTGATGTGTCTTTACAACCTTTATTTCACTGTTCAAAGCATATGTGAAAGCAGTAGATTGGGTGCCTGGAGATCTGAGTTCTATTCCTGGATTTTCTGCATTCTCACTTGATGACCTTGAAAAGGAGGGATTTGTTCTTCTTTCCCTCTGGCCAGAATTTGGTAAAGATTAATGTGACCCACGTGGCACGACAGACCTCTCCTGACCCACCCGCTGCTCCCCTCAGCAGTGTATTTCATACATCTGCCTGTTCTGCTCCCCACTCTGACTCTGGTGATTCCTCCCACCATCCCTGCACCTCAGACCTCTACCCCAGTATGCATAAATATATATATATTTATATATTTTAAGATTTATTTGTGCATACAGAACTGGGGTACAGGCCAGACGCTCAGGAGTGGTGAGAGGCTTCACCAGAAACAGAGTGGGGAACAGAACAGGCAGATGGACGAACTACACTGCTGAGGGGAGCAGCGGGCGGGTCAGGAGAGGTCTGCCACACCATGTGGTCACCTCCCGGGCAGGCGGGAATAGAATTTATGTGGAAGTGGCTTTAGCTTCTCAGTGCTATGCTTTAACCCGCTGTGCCACCAGGAAGGGCCAATAAATATATTTTTTAAAAGATTAATGTGAGGTAATTGGGATATAATACTTGGGCTGCCAATTAAATTATGAAGTACTGGGTTTGTCCAGAGACTTTGGCTAGAGTCAGGAGATTTGGTTATTTTTGCTAGTCCCAAAATGTAAATACCTCTCTGATGCAAAAAAAAAAAAAAAAAAAAAAAGAGGCCATGATATAGTTGAATTATAATATACTTGTAAATAAGTAGGTACAATAATTAATTTTACAGCTTTTCTGGATGATTTGACACATACAATTTTTCATGTGCAGTCTCTTTGATGGTTATTTGAAGCTATCTTAGTTTCAAAGACAGTGACATTTCAAGGCCTCTCACCTGCCTGGCCAGAGATGTTTCACTGAGGCTAAAGATCAGTGAGTATAAGACTCTTGGTCCCAGGGAAAGGCAGATGTGGTATGCATCAGGGCTTTGGAGCTCATTAGTCAGAGTGAGATATTCCATGCAAACCTCTAAACCAGTCTCCATTATAAATTTCTAAGTGAGACTCTACAGCTACATGTCAAGAATGACATCCCTGGGGGCAAACCAGTCTTATAGGTTATAGATTATGTCAAGATGTCTGGAGCCCACCTGAAACTTGCTGCAGGGATCACCAGCTACAATCCTCCAGGACAAATTATCAACATTCAAGAGGTTTGATTTTTTTTTTTTCCCTGTCATGCTCACTGGAGGAAAAACAACATTCTGTTCAATACAAATGGTTCTGTGCAAAATCTCGCTCTTTGGAAGTCATTTGGAATGTATAGAATTTAGGTTTGTTTGTATGACAGACCTAATTATTTCCTTTTGCACTGTGATTTTTGAAACATCTCATTTTTGGAATAACACTCTAAACAGTTGTCTATAAAGTGAATTTTGTCAATTCTGTATATGAAATATTATTTTTCCCATTATGGATCATTTAAATTAAGTTTAATTCAGCAAACATTTTGTGAGAGTCTATTACATGCCCAGCACAAGGCTGAATGTAAGGCTTCAAAGATGAATGAGATGCAGCTGTTGCCTTCAAGAAGCTAGCAATCTAGTTAGAGAATTCGACCTCTCAAAAATTTACTCTTTCAGAAAGTGATGTGTGTTGTAATGACTGTTTGAAAAATATATATATTATTGAAGTGAGAGGGAGAGAGCAATTAATTCTACTCATATGGGTCAAGAGAAACCTTGACAGAAATGAAATTTGACCTGGGATTAAAAGGATGTTTTAATATTTTTCCAGAGGAAAGAGAAGGGTGCATTCCAGGCTAAAAGAATTCTGGAGTAGACAGTGAAAAAGCGTTGTGATTGCTGAGTACAGGAAGGGTGACAGGACAAGGTATTCAGAGCATCCTTATCTGTTTCTATTCTATAGTAGCCAATGAATCTCTTAAGTACACAGATGACTACTAAGTTACCATATATTTAAGGGAACCCATTTCCAGAAGTTCAGAGGAAGATGCAGGGTTGCCTCCAACTCAGAGACACTAATAGGAGAGTTATTTAACATTCTTAATCTAGCTCCATCGTCACACATTTTCCCAGTGAAGCAGAAAATGTGGCATTAAAATAATAAAAAATGGAGTTTTCCTTTCCAAAGGAACTACACCATCCCATTTATTTAACATTCTCTTCTCTTTTTATTCCTTTTTTTTTTTTTTAATTTGTACGTACAATAACTGGGGGATAGGTCAGAGGTGTGTTGGGGTGAGTGAAAGGATTCACTAGTGACAGTGTGGGGAACAGAGTGGGTGAATTGACTAAAATATACTACTGAGGGGAGCAGCAGGCAAAGCAGGAGAAGTCTGCCATGACATGTGGGTCAGCTTCCTAGCCGGGGATGGAACTCATGCTGGGGTGGCTGCAGATAGCTTCATAGTGCTGAGAGTTAATCCACTGTGCCACCAGGGAGGGCCCCAGCATTGTCTTCATTTTTCCTGATAATGAGGTCTCTTTCTCCGTCTCTACTGCCTCCCCTCTGCTTCCATCACTCAGATTTTATCTACTCCTTTTAATAATAATTCATCCTTCTCAGTTATTAAAAACTTTTTAAAAAGAAAGAGAAAAATAAGAAAAGATATAATCTAAAACTCTGTAGAAGTGGCTGATGAGGAACTATTTACCTAATGGTTGGTGTGCCAGTGCCTCACAGTTGGTGAGGGTCCTGGAAGGTGAGGTGAGCCTGAGTTGGAGCGACTGAAGGAGATTAGTGTCCCTTGAAATGCTTCATAGCAATTTGAAAACAGATAGGCTATTCACATCAAGTGGAGCTAGGCCCCACTTTGATTCCTTGGGGTGCTAATGCTCACTGCCAGCAGAGACTTCCTGAAGCACATTTACAAGGTCCTGAGGTCACACGGTGTTAAATATAGTTCAGCCCTATCACACAGATATCTGAAGACAAATATCTAGTATTTATGAGCCTATGAGGAATAGCAAATATAGATGCCCCCAGAGTGATACAAATAGGGTGATGAAGCAGTAACTGGTGTGAATCATTGCTTCACATGTGACTTTAGAAAAAATCACTCACCTCTTCAAGACTCAGTTTCCTCATTATTTCTTATATAAAACATCCCTAGGGAATTGTGTGAGAATTTTTTGAGAGCAAATATTGGAAGTTGCATAATGTAGAGATTGGCATATGTTGGGCATTTGATAACTATTTGTTGATTTAATATAAAATAGCTCTTCCAAGATCTCGCTGTGCTGACATCTGCTGTCTGGCTCATGTGTCCATCTAAATGCTAATGAATTCCAAAATTTAATCCCAGTTCTACACTTTTCCCTGAAGTTCAGATGTATATATTTCACTATCAAATTAATGCCTTAATGGAATGAATAATAACTCTCCCAACCTCACATGAAACCTAAACTGCTGATATATTTTAAAGTAAATTTTATTAAGTAAATCTTATTGATATTGGTTTATAGACATTGTATAACTTTCAGGTGTTCAGCATAATTTGATATTTGTATACACGACATTGTCATCACTATTGAATGCTCAGTGCCTAGCTATCATCATTCACTTAGCCTCTTTTAACCCATTTCAGCTCACGCCAGCCACACCTTTCCCTCTGGGAGCCACCAATATATTCTCTGTACCTAATCTAAGATTTTGTCTTAATTTCATTTTGTTTGGTTCTTTAAATTCCCCATAAGATTGAAATCATGTTTATCGATTTCTGATTTGTTTCCCTTACTATATCATACCTGCAAGCCATCAGAATATTTCTGCCACTCAAAATGTTATATATTTTTTATAGCTAAAGATTTGTCTATGTATATATGTAGCACATTGTCTTTATCCACACCCATCCATCCATCCATGGGTACATAGATTGTTTTCATTTCTTGATTATTGTTCATGATGCAGCAATGAACATAAGGATGCATATATTTTATGTATTCTTTTCAAGTTAATGTTTTTGCCTTCAGATAAATTTACTCAGAGACAGTGTACCTGAATCATATGGTATTTTATACTTAATTTAATAAAGTTAATTTTACTGTAAATGTACAATACAGTATATATTTTAGAAGTTGCTTTTTAATTTTTGAGTAATCTCCATTCAGTTTTTCACAGTGGTTATTCCAATTTACTTCCATACCAACATTGTGTGAATGTTCTGTTTTCTACATCCTCATTGACGCTTACTGTTTCTTCTTTTTGACAGTAGCTACTCTAACAGATATGATTTCTCATTGTGACCTTCTAAATGACTATCCACTTTTACAATGGTATAGACCAAAACCTTTTTTCCCAAACTGATTTTTTTTTAATTTTATATGTTTTAAATCATTCTTTATTTCCATGTGTTGTATGCTTTATCCACTCATGTTTGGTCCTCAAGGATTTCCCATCACTAGTTCCCCCATGCATAATCACCATAGTCACTTGTGCTGTTCCCACCCATTTTAAGCCATTTCTTTCCCTCCCATACCCTGAAAGAAGTCTCTGGCTTACAGTTGCCTATTGATTTTGATTTTGTTATAGTTACTATTTTTCTGCATATCCCTTATTTGGGTCCCCTACAACCCTGTAAGTGAGATCATAATTTTTTCCTTGTATAGACCAAGTCTTGTATATACTAAGTCTTTTAGTGTTATCTGGCTCTTCTCTTACTTTCACCTTCCATGTATGAGAGATGCCACCTGTGTTGTGACAGGGCCTTTGAAATATATCCAGAATTTGTTTAGCTTGCTCCACTTTGACTGCTACCATCTTTATATGAGTTGTTATGAACATTTGTCTGTAGTACTGCAAGTTTGTTTAGCCATTGACTCCTTACTGGCAGTCTCAATAGAAGAGCCAGTGATCCAGATTGACATATAAGAGCATGTATTAATCATTTTAGATCCCAATGAATGTTCATAAATATGTGCTTCTCTTTTTTTATCCTCCCATTTTCCTTACTCTCCTTCCATACTTCTTTCCCTCCTTCCCTATTTAAATTTCAAATAAGTGAAAAAAAATACAGAAAACCAAAGTAGTATAGAAATTCATGAGAATATGTGAGAAAAAATGATAGCTCAAATAAATTAAAGGTAACCAGAAAACAAGGGTAATGCAATGAAAGAAAGGATCACTGAATTTGGGTACTAAGCAGTTACCAGTGACTTTAAAGATTGTAATCACAAAGAAGTGAAGAGACATGGGTTTATGGAGGTTTGTTAGTAGGTGAATCAAAATGAAAAGAACTCTATGTAAATACTTTTTTTTCCCTAAAGTTTGGTGGCAAAAGTAATGGCAGAAATGACGTGGCCCTGTACCTATATATACTGAGTGACCTTTACAAGCAATATCATCATTAGAAAAAAAATGCCAGTGATTTCAGTAATCTCGATTGTTTGTTTTGTAACCTAATTTTCAGAACATTGTATCTCTGTTCCATTGTGTCCTTTTTATGTTCATGTGCCTTCGTGAAACTGCAAGTGATCCATCAGATATTTTCCCCCAGTGTCATCTGGGTCCCACTTTGTGTTATAACACAATGAATTAGATCCACCCACACTTACTCACTCCACTCCAACCCTTGATAGTCACCATGAGTCTAGGCGCCCTAAATCAACCTTGCTCATTTGTGTTGACATCTGCTTATGGAAAGTTACAGTCAGCTGAGAGTTAAGAAAATTACTTACATAATGCTTTTGAGGTAAGTGAGACCTCAAGAAGAAGGAAATAGCTGACAGGAACTGAGAGAATAAAGATACAAGAGGGAGAGAGTTATTAACAGAGAAATGTGACAGAGAAAAGATGTGATGAATCAAAAACATAGGTAGAAAATAAACATAATGCCAAAGCTGTGAATACAGTGCATTTTTCATTTGAGAGTTTGAACTACAGAAGGGAAAGTAGCCCCTAGATGCCCCTTAGCCAAATCCTCAAGTTTCTCCAGCCACTGGACCCCTCTTTTTGGAAAATGCATGCACTGCTTTGACCTCTGACTTCTCACTGCCCTCATTTTTCCTACTACTTGATACAGGCTTATCTAGCTTGACTGTGGCCCCACTAGTCCTTCCAATTGAAGCAGGAGATCACCAAAGTCCCAGGCCAAGTGACACAGGGTTTTTTAGTTTGTTTGACTTGCCCTTCATGGAACCCGCAAGCTGAGATGAAGGCGTTCTAAAGAGTCATTGTTTTTTTCCTAGAAATATTTTAAATGTGGGGAGAAATGAGATGATGGTATCTTTTTATCCCTACACCCAAACCAATGACTTTCTTTCTCACAGAAAAAGAACTTCAGAAATTTTAACAAAGAATATTCTCCTTTGTAGTTACTTGTGGACCATTTTGTGATTAGGACTTTACCTAAAGTCTCCAGTGGTCATTAAAACAGCATTCAGGGCCCTCCCTGGTGGCGCAGCGGGTTAAAGCACAGCACTGAGAATCTAAAGCCACTTCCTCATGAGTTCGATTCCCGCCTGCCCCGGAGGCGACCACATGGTGTGGCAGACCTCTCCTGACCCGCCCGCTGCTCCCCTCAGCAGTGTACTTCGTCGATCTGCCTGTTCTGCTCCCCGCTCTGTCTCTGGTGAATTCTCTCACCCTCCGCATCTCTGGCCTGTACCCCAGTTCTGTACAAATAAATAAATAAATCTTTAAAAAAAAAAAAAAACAGCATTCAGTTTGAAAATATATTTTCATTTTTCTTTTCTAACATCAATGATTGTTGCCACCAAAATAATTTTGTTCTGGACACATTCCCACAAAAGGCATTTGAGTGTCTTTTTCTCTCTTCTAAATGACTTCTTTCAGTAAATGTCATAGTTACAATGTAGGAATTAACTTCATTAGAAATCATCACATCACAAGATTCAAATGCAAAGGTGCCATGTTTTAGAATTAGACATGATTTGCCTTACTGTTATGGATTTTCAATCATATGTTTGGTGTGAAATACAACTTATGTCAAAATATAAATGTCACCACACTGATCAGCTGTGGTTGACTTTTATTTTGTAATGTCAATGGTATTTTAAATATAGTACATTTCCAGTAGTTGGATTGGATGTTTCACAATACTTGTCCTGCAAATTTCCCTCATGTCATTAGCTGTCCAAGTGATAAAATCACTTTTTGTGCTGCCCACTTGAAGTCTAGTAGCCCTCACATGCAGTTATTCATCTTCCCTCTGTACTGCTGTGCTTAACGGGTGCAGAAAGCTTACTGTTGTCATTGACAAAGGTGCCTCCTATGACCAAGTTCTTCATTAGAGATATGCTATTGGACATTTTGTTGCTGTCAGTTGAGAGGTAATGGCATTGCTGTGAAATCTCAACAAAAAATTGAATCAATAAAAGCTATCTGCATTTGCTAAATTTATAGTTCCAGTTGTATGTTTGTGATTATAAAGATACTCTGCTCTTGGGAATGCTTTAGACTCTTGATTCTGATCTAATATTTGTGAGGTGGATGATTACTGGCAGAAACTCATTTTTCATTTTTTCTGTGAAAATATAATAGGGGAAGGGTGATTTTATGGAGATAGTCAGGAAATATCAAAGGCAATTGAGGCAGCAGTATATATCCAAGGTATGGCAAGGTGAAGAGCTGAAGAGCAGCAAAGAAACAGAGATTTTGCAGAGAGATCACAGAACTGTCAGTTGATCCCAGACACTTAAGATACAGTGTCTCTGGGGTATCAGCAGGGTCTCCCTTTTATGAAATCCCCCAGACTTGAGGAAGATTTAGAGAAAATGTAAAATCTTTACCAAAAGTGCTGCTCACATTTCATTAATTCAGATCTCTAATTAAAATTTGTGATCAGAGCACTTAAAAAAGTTTTGTTTAGAAAATTAATACTGTAAACAAGATTATTAGGGTACTTTTGTCACTTTTTCCAAGTGGTTTTTAAAGATTTTGAGACATTTGCAGTAATTCCAGATTGTAAATAAGGTTTCCATGTATAAATAAACCAAAGAAAACTGGGATTTCTCTTTTGGAAATCTCTTAGTAGTCATTAATTTATTATGCATTTTTGTGGGCAAAAGCTGCTTTTCATTTTTGAGATTTACCTAATTGAGATATGAACTAATTTTGATTGGCATTCCCTCTTAAAGTCAAGTTTATATTGTTACCTTATTTTTTCATTGTTATCAACACCTTAATTATCAATTAATATTTATCAATTCCACTAATATCCATGTCATTGTTCATTTATTTGGAGAAGAAAACTTGATATGGCTTATCACACTTGAAACTCATTTCAGAATGTTTATAGAAAGTGTTTAATGAAAGTCTTGTCATTAGTGCTGATTATTGAATCATTCTATTTGCTTTAATGTGCTCTGTTGTTAAGATATCTAACCCTGAGCTATATTCCCAGCCCTTATTTCAATATGCTTTGATTGAAAGGGATTGTGTTTATGGTTTCTCCCTATCACTCATATTTAAAAATAGAATTTTAATTTTAAAAACATTTATGTGTTTGCATTATATTCAGTTAGATAGCCCCCTTCAATATCCCTAAGGCTCTTTGTATGCATATTTTCATGTTATCTGTAAATAGTGATAGATTTATATTCTTTTCCAATTTGAATTCTTATTATTTCTTTCTCTTGCCTCATTGCTTTAACTAGGATTTCCAATTCTATGTTGTACAGAAGGGGTAAGAGTGGACATTCTTGTCTTGTACTTGCTCTCTATTAACAATGATGTTAGCTGTGGGCTTGTGCATGAACTTTATTGTATTGAGGTATGTCACTGCTAACTGCATTTTATTGAGAGTTTTATCATAAATGGATGTTAGATCTTGTCATGTGATTTAACTGCATCTGTATATTAGATCATATTATTTTTATTGTCCCTTTTGTTGTTAACTGATTTAATGAATATTGAATCATCCCTGCACCCCTAGAATACATTCATGTGGTTATGCTGTAAGGTCCTTTTAATGTACAGTTGAATTTGGGTTGCTAAGATTTTTTTTTATTTTTTGGCATTCTTGTCAGCATTGGCATCATAAAATTTACATGGAAACATTTTATCATCAGTTTTTTTTTTTAAAGATTTATTTATTCATACAGAACTGGGTGTTTTTTTAAAGATTTATTTATTCATACAGAGATGCGGAGGGTGAGAGAATTCACCAGGGACAGAGTGGGGAGCAGAACAGGCAGATCAATGAAGTACACTGCTGAGAGGAGCAGCAGGCGGGTCAGGAGAGGTCTGCCACGCCATGTGGATCTCCTCTGGGGCAGGCGGGGATCGAACTCATGCTGCGGAAGTGGCTTAAGCTTCTTTTGCAGTGCATTAACCCACTATGCCACCAGGGAGGACCTATCATCAGTTTTTAAGGAGTTCAAAAGGATAGGTATGTGTTCATCTTTGGAAGGTTGACAAATTCAACAGTGAAACAACATGGTTACATCTCTATTTACAAAAAAAACAAACTAGGGCATATAAAGAAAACAATTCCATTTTTATTCTCATCAAAAGGAACTAAGTACTCAGGATAAAACTTAACAAAGGATTTAAGACTTAAAAATCACAAAATATGTAGAAGAACACATAGACAAAATACCAGAGTATCCTCTAGGCAAAACGGTATGAGTTTTCTGAAAACACTAAAAATGGGTCTTCTATATGATCCAGCAATCTCTCCTTAGCTATCTACCCAAAGAATATAAAAACACTTAATTCAAAGGGATACATAAATTGCTATGTTTACTACTTACAGTAGTTGAGCTATGGAAATGACCTATATGCCCAAAGAAAAATGAGTGACTAAAGAAGATGAGGTATATATACACAATACATGCTACTTATCAATAAGAAAGCTAAAATCTTACTATTTGCAAGTAAATGGACGGAACTGAAGGGATTATGATGTGTGAAAACAAGTCAGAAAGGTAAAGATAAGTACTGGGTGATTTCAGTCATATGTAAAATAACAGATAAAACAAGTCCTTGAAATCTGAATGAAGAACTGAAACTACCAAAAATGCAGAGGGATGGCAGCAATTAGGGGAGGGGGCCCAGTGGACAGTGGTGAAGGATTACTGGGGCTTTGGTCCTAGGATTAGTGTGATAGCATGTATTTGTAGATGTGTAAAGCTATCCCCTAAAATGTATACAGTGTTTTAATCAATCTTAATTCAATAAACATAATTATAAATTTAAAAAGACACAAATGTTTCTAAGGTTCTTTTAACCAAATATATAAGTTATTATAATTTTTAATGGATCAAGTTAAATTCACATAATGGAATATTTTGCAGCAATGAAAACAACCAAAACTACATGTATGCATGACTAAATTATGCGAAAATATTGAACAAAATATAATCCACCTTTTTTTTGTACAAAAAAAGACAAATTAAGGCTAGTAGAAGTCAGAGACAGAGTATAATGACTGGGAAGAAACCTGAGGCTTCTACTTAAAAGTAGTGTTCTGTTTCTAGATCTAGCACTGTTTACTTGTTGAAAATAGGTGTGTTAACTTGGTGAAAATGCCTAAATTTGTGTAATTAGGATCTTTGCACTTTTTTGTCTGAAATTATACTATGCTAGATTTTTGATATTGTATACCAAATTAACTCTCAGGAATATTGTTCAGATGCCATTACAAATCAGGAAAACAAGGACTAGAAAGTCTTTTTTTTTTTTTAAGATTTATTTATTTGTACATACAGAACTGGGGTACAGGCCAGAGGCTCAGGGGCAGTGAGAGGCTTCACCAGAGACAGAGTGGGGAGCAGAACAGTCAGATCGAGGAAGTACACTGCTGAGGGGAGCAGCTAGCAGGCCAGGAGAGGTCTGCCACGCCATGTAGTCACCTCCGGGGCAGGCAGGAATCGAACTCATGCGGAAGTGGCTTTAGCTTCTCAGTGCAGTGCTTTAACCCGCTGCGCCACCAGGGAGGGCCACAAAGTCATTTTTAAATGCCCTTCTCTTCATATATCTAGAGACTTGTTACAGAAAATTAGTTTATGTATCTTGTAGACACTGTAAAGCAAAAATAGAAATATATGCTTATCTCTGATTATTTATTTATTTTAAAAGATTTTATTTATTTATTTGCATACTGAACTGTACAGGCCAGAGGTGCAGGAGCAGTGACAGGTCTCATCAGGGACAGAGCCAGGAGCAGAACAGGCAGATCGAGGAAGTACACTGCTGAGTGGAGCAGCAGGCAAGACAGGAGAGGTCTGCTGCACATGTGGTCACCTCCAGGGCCAGGGATCGAAGTAGCACTAAAGTGGCTGTGTCTCACTTGCAATGCTGACCTTTAAACGGCTGCGCCTCCAGGGAGGACCTATCTCTGATTATTTTGACCTCTCTCATCGAAATGAGGTTATATCCTCTCAAATTTACATCTTTCCTCTTAAAATATATTCACTAAGAATAATATAATAACCAAATTTAAGTAACATGGTTATAAATGTATTGACTTCTGATTTACTATCATATCCCATATATCTATAATCTGTTATATAGATACTGCTATATCTATGACTTGACACTGACCTAATTCTAGCCTTGGTTTGGTATTTGTCTTTAATCCTGAGTTTCATAAATTATCCTTCTATGTGACCACATTTATTGAGTGTTATTTACTTAGGAAAAAGGCTGGCTGGGCAGTGCAAAGACCAAATTCTTTAGTTAAAACTAGAGCAAGTATGATGGGAAAAAGGGAACTGCATTACAGACTCCTCATGCATACTTCTGCACCTCTTTTTCATATTTCTAAGTGATTCATTGAAGAAAGACTTACTTAAGTTAGAAATAGGTGCGCTCAGAGAGAATTGCCCCAAAGGTACATAGACTATCAAAAGGCGATTTTCTACTCATTCTCATCTGTGTTAATTCAGGAGGGTGCTTCACTGGCCAGAAAACTCTGAGAAGCTACTTCTCAACTCAATGCAATCAGTTCTCCACCAGGTCTTTAACTAAAGCTCCTGCTTGTTTTTCCCTGTGATCAGAGGATCAGGTAAAAAACAATCAATAAATAACTTATTTACTAAATAAATTTATAGTCATTATTGCAAAAATCTATACCCAGGATCACGACAACATTTGGAGTGCTTTCCTTTCTATGAATTGAGTGAATACATTTTGTTGGTTGGGTGTTTTTGTTTGCCTGCAATGAAGTCATAATCTCAACATGATTATATGATTACATTTTAGTTAGATGTTAGTCAAGCAATGAAAACTATACCAGAAATATATTTCCAGGTGGAGGATGAAAAACTCTTATATACATTTATCTCATTGAAGAAAAATTTTTTGACAACTTTTAAGTATAATAGCATTGGATTTTTTGCTATTTCAAATGCTATTAAATTTAAGGCATTATCCTAATAAACACAGATACATGTACATAAGGCATATGAACCAAAAGCTCAATTTCATATGTTACAAAATTGGAGATCAATCTTTTTTCTTAAACTTTTAGTCGTTCAATTTTCTTACATTTAGAGAGTCATATTTAGTCCGTGGGCAAGGCTATGGCTGAATTTAAGTGGTTTCTTTTATGCAAGTGAATTGTACACCCAAATTAGGTTAGCTGTGTTTTCAATATCTGAACAAAAATAAAAATGAAAGTTCAGGGGAAGAAAAGACAATTGTCTATGAGGTTATTGTTTTTCTTACTTGTTAGCTTATTATCTAGGCAATTCAGCCTCCAGTCAATCTGACTCTTCATTACACAGTCTCATACTTAGTTCAGAATGTTCTCCTGGAACTTACATGCTTAGTTCAGAATGTTCTCTCACTTGGAACCTACATGGTTCTGTTTTCAACATGTCTTGGTTTACAAAACCATCCATGTGATATAAGAAATTAGTAAAGGAACATAATAACTACTTAGGTGCAATCTTGTTATGCTCTCCCTAATGGATATTTTAATATGATTTTATGAAACCAATGATTTAAATAATTAACTTTAAGGGACGTTTTAGGTGCCTCAATACCTATTACAATATTCCTAATACCGGAACTTTCTCAGACAACTCAGATTCCAGAATGTGCTAGGATCCTAGCCTAGAGGCAGTTCACTTTATTAAAAATTTAAACCTGATTCCATTCATCATCATTACTCCAGCAATTGGCCAACATATTTAAATGATGCAAATTTTAAAGATTTAAGGGAGAAAATAGCACTTCTTCTAGACACCAAGAATAATATTCACAGTTTAAAAAAAAAATTTTGTGTCGACCCAATTTACAAGGAATAAAAATGTCATGAATCACATCAATTTGTATAAAGCTTTTTTTGTCATCCTCAACCCAAAGATTTGCAGTTGCTTAATGGAGAAATTGAATTAAGATTTATCATCAATAAATGAAAGCAGTTTCTCAATCACATAAATGACTCCTTCACACAAATTGAGATTTCAATGAGACCCCATCTTTAAAAATAGAAAATAGGCCTTTTAAAATATTCCTCTTTGGAAGGTTTTTTCCTCATGTATTCTGGGTAGGTTGATTGCTGGCCCAATTTCTTCATGCTTATGTGTGAAGAATGCATGCATTTTACATGTTTATTTCTCTGAAATTTCCATTTTAGCTCTATCTCTTGTACTCTGGTTAATGGGTACTTAAAATAAAGTGGTACCCATTTTGCTTTACTACTTTAATTTCTTTAAAAGCGAATTCTTTTCCTTCTCGATTTCTAGTTCAAAGGCAGCATGGAGTCTTAATAAACTTGAAATGTATTTGGATAGCTGATAAATTTAATGATCGCATTGACTTAAAATATAGCAAGTAAAAAGTAAGTGATCTTGAAGATAATTAGCAAGGCAATGATGGGAGAGCAGAGAGAGTATTACACAGAATAAATGGAGGTGCCCTTATTTTGTCAAAACTTCCATTGAAAAATGTAATTATTTTCCCATTGTTACTTTTAGCTAAAATGTACTCTACATATCTAGTGTATTTTATTTTAGCCTTGAAAATAATTCACAAATTCAATCTCCTATATCTGTATTCTTTAGAAATTTCAGTAAACCAAGAAGCAAACATTTGCAACTTGAGTTAGCAGTGAGAGAATCTAAAGCCAAAGAGTGGTACACAATCTTGTAGTGAAAACTGGGGAGTAATTGATATGAATGATTGCAGGCATACTTTTATGAGATCAGTATTAAACCTAAAATGTCTATTTTGTCTTTGTACAAATGTTTATGATTTCATTTAAAAATATGTTAATATGATAAATTGGAAAGTATATGTGTTTCTTTTTTTGTAATGATTTTTATTCTGAGCAAATTCTTATCATTAGGCTTTAGTGCTATACTGAGAGAATGGAGTTGGGAGTTTCTGCCCCTGAGGACAGATTTTTTTTCTGGTTTTATTAAGAAATGACAGGTGCATAGTTATAATAAAATGTAGACTAACTTTAGTTGATTTTATTATATTTTTAAAATTCTTTACAAATAACCCCTTATTGCTGCGGTTGGGGGGGGAGAGGCATTTGGAGGAGAGGGTCCCTATCATGCTGTCCTAGACCAATCTCTGGAAAAGTCAATATTTCCTGACATAGAATATAAAACAGAAAAAAGTGGTATCTCCCCTACTTTATAGATGGCAACACTAAGGTAGAAAGTGGCAAATTTCACCCCATAGTATAACACAAATTCATTTGAAGAAAACAACCTTCCGATTCCAGACTCCACTTTAAGTGTTTAACTCTCCTGTACACAGAAACATGCAGGAGCTCCTGCTGACTAGGAGCTACCTGATCATTATGTTGGCATTATTTTCCATGTCCTTCTGATTTGATAGTATTTTTAACAATTAGGTTCAAATGTTGAATGGAACGCAAATTACCAGATCTAGTACATTCAGGTAAATTTGTATTCTTTTTTTTTTTTTTTTTTGGTCAATCTTTCAAATTTTTAAAACATGATTTAATGGGATGCCTAGTACCTTTACATGGAATTGTGTGATTTGTCACTGACTCATTAGTATAATAAGTTGCATAATGTATAACTGCCTCTGGGCATGTTAATCAAGTTCCTCTGTCAAGTGAGTATAGATCATCTTAAAGTTTGAAATGTCCCCAACAAATATTTCAGTGATATCAATAAGTAGGCATTTTATTGGGTAGAGAATAGTCAGTGACTTGTAAGGCTTGTCAACATGTCTTTTAAATCAGGCTTTAGGGCACATTTGGGGGAGGGAAATGATTTGTTTGAGCTTCTGGTATATATTAATTACATGGTTGTAGTCAACTCTAATCTGAGTCTTTTTTATTACTTGTACAGTCATTACTGCAACTGGAAGGACAATGGTTGAGGAAGTTTTGTGACAGGCTCTGTTTAGTGAGGCATCAATCTGGTCTTGAGGCTGTTATGTTGGGTTTATGTATACTATAGAAATACCAGTTGTTTTAGAGTTGTCATTTCCACTAAAAATTTGGTGTCTTTCAAATTGTATCTGTGCTACCATGTACCACTTTCAGGAGTTCTAGTTAATATTTTTCATGTTCTTATTATCTCCCTTATCAATAATATCTGTAATAATAATAGCATTTCTACATGCTTTGAACTTCTAATATTCCTAATATTTTACATAAGCTCTCTTAATATGTTTTGAGACTTTAATATATATATATATATTAAATATGTCTATATGCTTTGATATATACTCTATATATATCTATATATATCTATATATCTGCTTGATATATATCAAAGCATATATACATATACATGTGTGTGTTTGTGTGTATGTGCTTTAAAAACTCAATTCCTGATTTAATTAATTATATGGATTCTTAGGTGGTGGTTAAACAGTTAGGGATTGACTATTTAGGTTTAGGGTCCCCATAACCTATTAACACCAAGTCAAAGTCCTGAGTTAGCTGGGGAACTATATTCCTCTCAGGTATCCTGTTGGTGCATTGGGGGGCATATACTCTCAGTTGCTAAGGAGCTGAACTCCAAGAAAGAGCTACTTAAAAGCATCAGGAATGTTAGAAGAGAAAGGAAACAATGAAATCAAAGAAAATAACAATTGGGGTCCTCCCTGGTGGTGTAATGGGTTAAAATGCAACGCTGTGAGGCTGTCCACAGCCACTGCAGTGCTAGTTCGATTCCTGGCCAAGAGGTGACCCACATGGTATGACACGCCTCTCCTGTCTCATCTGCTGCTCCCCTCAGCAGTGTATTTCAGTACATTTTCCTGTTCTGCTTTCCACTCTTCTGTCTCTGGTCAATCCTCTCACCCCTCTGCACATCTGGCCTACACCCCAGTTCTTGTATGCATAAATAAATGCATCTTTAAAAAAGGAGAGAGAGTAACAATTTGTGGTATATAGAGGAGAAAAATACAGCTCAGTGTCACTAATGTCTACTTCCTTTTTCTTCTCTGCTGAGAGTAGGGAGACCACTGGTATTAGCAACCTATGAACTGAATAACTGAGAGTCTTTCTTTTCCACATTTATAACATCAGATGGCTATTCATTTGTTTTCTTTCTAATGGTACTTGCTTCTTGTCTGTAGATAATATTTAAAGTCATCTTTACCTTTGTGGTAGACTCCTGGAGCCAGAGTCCTGGGACTATTACGATGGCTGGCATTGCTGCTGCTCTAAGCACTTTCCATTGCTGACAGTGTCGTTTCCTTTCAAATTTTATCCCATCAGCAGGACTTGTCCTGGGATTGTTTATGGCAAAGACTACTTATAAAGCATCATTTCTACTCTAATTTTGGCCTGGTGGGCTCAAAAATAAGCCATCTGAAAGCACATTATTGTAATAAGTAGTCTTTTAGTTGATTTAAAATATCTGAGTATGTTTTTACATGCCAGATAGTCTAAATTTTGTTTGGGGGTATATATTTTCTGTTTTGTAAAAGTCTCTGCACCTAGCTCATATCTTTCCCAGACTTTATGAGCACCTTTTCTTCTATTTCTTTCCCACTGCTGTAATAAAATAGATAAGAAAAATGAGATTTCAACCTGGTCCTTGATGCCAAACATAATCAGTTTATAAAATGGTCCAGATGTTCTAATGATGCCCCACTTCTTATTTCCACTTGGTCTAAAAGCATAGATCAGATTTTATGCCTCAAACCTATGTTTTGTTCCCTTGCTTACTTACATTTCCTGACATTTCATCATATGAAGCATTATTTTTTTGTCACCACAGTTCCATTTCACAGTGTTGGGATTCTAACCAACTAGCAGACAAGAGATAGATCACTATAGAGCAGGTCATAAATAGTTTTTTATTCATGGTGGACTACTGTATAAAACAACTGTATGGACAGTATTGCTGTAGTTATAATGTAGCCAGGTCTCCTAATCCTCAATATGAAATGATTATTTTTCTGTTATTCATCCTTAGTCTCTTATGTGATCCTATCAGTCACTTATGTCTTCTTTCTTAATATTGAATACTGATTGTCTTAAATTATTAATTGAAATCTAAGTCATTACTGTTTTGTAGCAAGTGGCAGGTGAACAACATATAAGATTTGCATGTTATGTGTCTGATGTTGTCATTTCTTTGTACTTTTGGTCATAGGGCTGTTACAGAGCTATCAGCTCTCACGGAGAGGTCACCATAGAGGAGGACATTCATATCAGAAACCACACTTAACTTTAAACATGCAAGTCACTTCAGAGCATGATGTGAACGGATGACAAAGTGACGTGAATTTCCTTATTTCATCTTTCAGTCATTCCTGAATATTGCTTTTTTTCTCCCTACAGCTCTTACCCAGATCCTCTAATTTCCCCACAGTGCCTAACAACCTCTGATGTTTAAAAGGGGGGAAAAAAGTACGGTTGTATTTATATATGTGGATGACTGTGCTTACATACATTAGATAGAAATATGTACAGTTTTAATATTCATAGTTGTACATGCAGAGACATTTGCATATTGCTTGCTGCAGCCTCTGCTAAACATTCTAACTTACTTCAAAACCCAGCTGAGGCATTTCAGTGTTACTTACCATGTGGCAAGAATCTCAGCATGTTGTTGGGAAGTATTTGTTGAAAATGTTTTACTTTCAGGAGGCGATGTACAGTTCTTTTGGTCATCTCACATGATGCCATTCTTTCAAATTATCCCAGTGACAACCATTGGGCACATGGATGAGTTTTGGAAAATAATTATGATATTTCCATCCTCCCCAAAAATAGTCTATCTCCAAGCCAAGTGGTAAAATACCACCTCCGCCAACCCTGACATCCATCACTGTAATGAGCTACAAAATCAATCTGTAATTGACAAAAGCATTTTTAATCAAAGTATGAGGCATTTAGTCTCCAGATACTGCCTTTTTGTCTTATGTCAGTATTTACTTTAGACCAGGATAGGAGAAGTTTGATTTTGTTCAAGAATTATTTCTGCAAAGGATTAAAGATATGCTTTTCAGAAGCACCCCTCACACCCACCTTCCCCTCAAAAAAGTAAGATGTCACATTTCCTGAGATCTTCCATAAAACATATTGTCAGAAATATCATACTCTATCAATTTTGGGGCAAGGAGGAGTTTGTTTTCATGAGTGATTTTTGAAACTTTCTAGAAACTGCCTCCCTACAGAACTTATTATTCTAATTTAAATTACCACCATATAACCAGAAATTAATCCAAAAGTTTCATTTATTTTGGTATTCACCTTCTGTTGTTTAGATCTATTCTTAGAATTTTCAAGAATTGCAAAATATTCTTCCTAATAGTACTGTTCTTTCTTTATAAATTTAAATTATCAAAAGTATATGATATGTGGACATTTCACAGGATGAAACATAAAAATTTTCAATGTTTCCAAATAGTAGAAGTTATAACCAAAGGTAACATATGTATAGGTATATATGATGACACTCGTGGCATGTGTGTTTATATATTTATGGCAAATGTTTCAGCTTTTTTAGTGTTAGATCTTCAGTTTGGAAGGTCCTCTGTTTGAAAACAAGGTTCTTACATACTAAACCATGGTCAACATCTCAGATACTTTGGCCTTGGTGTTTATGGATGCAATGGAAGTTCCATAACTACCTAACACAGGAAATAAGTAATTTCAAGCAAAATTATCAAGAGGTTGCAAAAGAATGAACACAGTGTGCATAGTCTGATCTCATTTGTGAGAACTGTTTTTTAGTTAAATGTGGCTGTGTGTCTTTGTGTTTGTGTGTGTGACTGTATGTGTTTTTGAAAAGCTGAGCTAGCTTTGCATTTATCACTTTTAAACCTTACAAGAATTATCTATTTTGAACATTTATTTACTATTCAATTGTATAGAATATGTGAACTAGATGTAAATGAATGAATATTGCTGATAATGTCATATTTATGGTACTTACTCAATATCAGGCACTGTGCTGAAATATTTTATCACAAATAATGTTCTCAACCGTACTATGAGTTAGATCCTATCATTATTTACACTTTAATAATGGTGTGACAATTGAGGATTGGCAAAGTGATGTAATTTTTCCAAGGCCACATAACTTATAAGGCACTGAAATAAGATTGCACACCGGGCATCTGAAACTCAGGTCCGTTCTTGTAATCCTTTACATTGATGCAGCCACATCATGTATCAATTCATGTTATTCATCATGTTATAACTTATGACTGGTGTTAAGCCAGCTTCTCTCTGGTTATATATTTTCTTGAGTCCCCAAGGAATCATTGCAATTTTACTTACACTTGTTTATTAGGATATCTATAAAGAAATCAACCAGTTTACATCTTGGGTTTTAGTATCTAGCCAATTTCATACTATAATTACTAAAACTGAGGTTATGCTTCCAGTTCAAGTATACTGGTGGTACTGTTTGGAGACTCTTGATGCTTTTTGCCAAGAAGAGAAATCACATTGAAAGAAAATTATAGTAGACAAAGAGAGTTTAACTTTGACTTGAAAAGAAGCAGTTGAACAGGATATATATGAAAGTAAAGTTGAAGTAAATACACTGATTCTTACAGTTAGACCTTAGTTTATTTGGGAGTAGATTGGTGAATTTTAAACGTAAGAGTCAGGATCTCATGTACTCTATGATTTGTGCTCAGTGAAGGACTCTAGGTTTTTCTCAGGAGCTTATGAACTTATATAGCTGTTCCTTCTAAATGAATATTTATTCATTCAATATGCATATGCCAAATATATTAAATAGGCATATATATGCATATATAGGCCTTATAATTCATCTTATAAATGCACCAATAGCAGCTCATACATACTTAGCCACACAGAAAATTCCTAACTTCTGTATATTTACAAGTATCACATTCTTTATTAGTGAATTTATTCATACAATGTGTTTAAGAACAAAAATATGCCTCAATAGTACTTGTGCAGTTGGAAATCTATTGAACAGTAAAGGGGTAGGCTTCATTTGTCACTCCCATGGAGCCCACACTAAATGAGGTACATACTTGAACCTTCTCTCCTATTATCCATAAGAACAGACATGGCACATTATGGTTCCCAGTACCTGTGGCTGCTAGTGAATTATCACAGCTCCTCTGGCAATTAATGAGTATTTCATTGGCAATTCTCAATTATTCTAGTTGATGGAGGAAAGATATTAAACGTAAAGTACAACACTTTAAAATCCTTACATAGCACTTTCTTTCTTTCGTGTCTCACACTCTTTCTAACTTTAACTAATCCCTGCCATTTCAGAAGAGCTTGCAAACAGATTCACAAAATTGATAAGAAGCTAGACTATAGATTGGGAATGGCTCATTCCCACTTTTGCTTCTTTTGAAAAACACGGTTTTCTTGAGCCTCAGCTTTAATATTTATAAATGAATGCATCACTTACCAGGTTGAGTTTCAGTGGCATGTTGGAACAATAGATAGAACTTTAGCAAAGATACTACAAGTTTATAAACCAACCTCTTCAAACAGGCCACGCACCTTGAAGATTGCTTTGAATATTCTAGGGCAACAATAAATAAAATACATTATTTCATTTCATGTATATATGCATTTTGGATGAGTGGGTTTCTCTATAAATTCAAAGAATTGGCAGAGAGTATCTTAGCATTTATACTCTGTGGTCTCTGGACTATTTATATTCTCCTGCATTGCATTCTGGGATCATATTGGACAGTTTACCTGGGAGAAAGGACAATCAATGATTTGGCATTCCTAAGATATGGGTTATGATGCCACCTTAGTCACTAATTATCCCCAAGATCTTTTAAAACATTTCTGTTTCTTATATCATTAGTTTCTCCATTTACATAATTTGGCATTTGGATTAAACATAACTCTGGGATAGTCAACATAAAAACTAACTTTATTTTTCCCCATGGAATTTATTTGGAAGTATTTGTTTCATCAAATTGCAGTAATATAATGTTCTGTCTGTATTCAAATTTTTTTATTGAAAATATATCAGAGCAGCAAAAAAATCAACAGGGAGGGAGGGAGGGCCCTCCTTTGTGCGGAGTGGGTTAAAACACAGCACTAAGAAGCCAACGCCACTTCAGCTTGAGTTTGATCCCCAACCTCAGAGGCGACCCACATGGCACAGCAGACCTCTCCTGACCCACCTGCTGCTCCCCTCAGCAGTATACTTCATCAGCCAGCCTGGTCTGCTCCCCACTCTTGTACCTCTGGCCTGTGCCCCAGTTCTGTATGCATAAATGAATACATCTTTTAAAAAAAATCCAAGGGGAAAAGTTAAGTAAATAGTTGCTATTTTTGTGACTCTGTTGGAGCCATATGTAAATAAATGCTCATTTTTTTGAGATATTAGTAGTAGATCCCTAATCTTCTTTTCTATCTGAAGGATTCAGAGTCAATGGGAACTATAAACCAGTGAACTGCTTTATCTGTAAAGCCCTTCTGTTAAAATAACTGGTAATCTAGGAATCAAACTTGAACCATCCACCATGCCTTGGTTTTGTGCCAGTTTTCTCTTGCCTTTTGAGTGACTAGAGTTTGCCACTGGGCTGTGCTCACTTAGGCTACAGAAGGTCAGTGCTATTTCTATTTAGTAGCAAACTTCTCTTATGTATTTTAAAATTGCGGAGTCACTCATCCCTCTAGTAATAATAAAAGAAACAGGAGGCAGATGATGAAATTAGTTAAATGACCTAGATGGACATAAATACAAACTAAGTCCCAACATACTTGCTACAACTCCTGTAGTCATCATTAACAAATGTTCTTGAAAAAGAACCTTTTGGGGATACATATTTAAGCTAAGAAAGACTTCCTGTTAGGGTAAAGGGAGTCAAGCTTTTGGAAGTTGTCATTTACACTGTGATAAAAACTGCCTTAGTTTTGGTGACCTATGTTGATAGCAGATCATCTCTCTTTAGGTTCAGAACCAAGAAAAACTCTCCTCACCCCAGACTTCACCTCTTATCTGCCTTTACTCTTATTTATTCTCCCCTACAGAGTGGTTTCTCAGCTCAAACTAATCAGCCTGTTGTTGATTAATGACTGTGATTAACGCCTCTCAAAAGTGTTAAGGGCTTTCTTGCCTGAATCTTTGCTCATACTATTTCCTTCACATAGAAATAACCCTGAGTCCAAATTCAACTCACTTTTCAAGGCTCTGCTCAAAAAGTGAGTTCCAACATGAAGGCTTCCTTCTCTTACAACATACTATACCACATCATACTATGTTCTGTACTCAGAACTTTCTAGTAATTACCCTCACTCACTTCACCTGGCATTTCATTTCTTATGCTTTGAATCTTTGTTGTCTTTTATCTCTTCCAGCACAGAAGCTACTTCTTCATCTTCATATTCTCATGTACCTCATACTTACTAGTCACACAGTTATTATTCTTGGAATGACTAAATGAATGTCATTCAACCAGAAAGTTAAGGAGTTAACTGATTATGTTGAGAATGATTTAAAAAGAAATCACACCAGAACTGTAGATATACTTATTTTTCTTTGCTGATGGTAATTAAAGAAGACCCATAAATTCTCCTTCCTGTTAATCCTATTCCCCACTTGGATAGTTTTGTTAACAAGAATTTGCCAATGAAGCAACAGAGCAAATTTGAGAGATTAAGAAAAAAATCAGATTTACAGCACCAGAGAAAAAGATATTATCATTTATCTACTAGCCACTTGTTCTGCTTGCCAATTTGGAACACGGATAACTCTTTTCTATCCAGCCTATAACACAACACATTATTTTATTTGTAAATGAAAGAGGAAGGAAAGGAAAGAGATAGTTCACACTTAAGATAATTTTAGAAAGGTGGTGATGTATCCACAGCTATAATATAGTCTGCAAATATAATATCAAACACATAAGCAGCTGAGAGGCCATGGTTGGTAGTTTATTCTGACCTTTTTTCTATCTGAACCATTTCCAGTTTTTTTCTTTCTTCTTGTGATTAGAAAGTATGATTGAAAATCATGCAAGCGCCTTTTAAAATCATCTTAATGAAGTAATTAAAGCCTCCAAAATACAATATCTCATTTAAGAAAGTAATAAAATCAATCAATCAACCCATTTTTGGATCATTGAGGTGTATAGAAAAAAGAAACAATAAAAAATGTATTATGTTATCCATCTGTGAACAACTCCTTTATAACTTATTAAGGGAGTATTATTTTTCTTCTTGTGCTTTTCTGTCAATCATTTGAGGTTGACTCTGTGCTCAAGCAAATGTTCAGCAATTATTAGAAAGCCAAAGAAAACAATACTAAACTCTTTTCTTCCTTCAGAAAGTTAGCTAGCATCTCATGTGTACTTGAGGATTGCAGAATTATTCATTCTTTTTTTTTAAGACTTATTTATTTATTCATACAGAACTGGGGTACAGGCCAGAGATGTGGAGGGTGAGAAGATTCACCAGACACAGAGTGGGGAGCAGAACAGGCAGACAGACAAAGTACACTGCTGAGGGGAGCAGCGGGCAGGTCAGGAGAAGTCTGCCTTGCCCTGTGGATCTCCTCCAGGGCAGGCGGGAATCGAACTCATGCTGAAGTGGCTTAAGCTTCTTAGTGCAGTGCTTTAACCTGCTGCACCACCAGGGAGGGCCAGAATTATTCATTCTACTGTAAAAGTGAGAGTTCTTCCCTCAGCTGCTTTTATTCTGATTTACATTGACGTGGCATGATCACTGCTGTTGTGCAGGGCATGGTATTGGCTAAAAGTTGTCCCGTGAGTCAGACACCCTGGATTCTTGTCCCAGCTCTACCAGTTACTGACAAAAGTCAGCTCTTTTAGATTGTAGGTTTTCTGTCTTTGGCTGGTGCAGCTAGTAATAAAATCTGCCTTAGAGGGACACCATGGGGATTTCATGAAATGATGTTTGCATGTATCTACACTGGTTGGTAAGTGATCATTCTGTCCATAGCTGCAGCTCCTCCTGTCAGTTCCCCTCACTCCTTTTCCACCACCTGAATATAGATTTGTTAGTAGCCGTAGGCACTATGGCAAAACACTTTGCCAGCATTGCTTCCTGATCAGAACACTCAGGTGACATAGGTGTGACAGGTTCACCCACTTTCTTTTCAAGTCTATTCCTAGACTATATCTCCTCTACTGATGCCACTCTTCTTGTACATACCTCATTACATTATCAGTCTGGAAAGGGTTCTTCCATAATGTATGAAAATATTATTTTTCTTGCTATCCTTTTTTGTCAGTAACTTTGAGGATGCAGCAAGTACTTTTCACATTCCATTTTCAGTCCTTGCTATGAAAATCAGTTCCAATTGTCCTTGATCCTTGTTTAGAGAAATACTTGACAACACCCACAAACCAGTCTCACCTGGCTCTGCATTTCCCTGACAACTCGGGACTCAGATGGGAGTAATCTTTGAAAGGATTCAAGCAGAAGGTCAGAAAGAAACTATTTTAAAATCTATGGGAATGAGGATGGGTGAAGCTGTGTATGAGGAGAGAAGTAGCAATGAAGAGAGAAAAATTGAGTTTGGGCAATTTTGAGTCAACTGGGGGGAGAGAGGAATGGCTTAGGAGAGAGGAATGATAGTATGAAGAAAGGTACAACTCGAACAAGTTCACTCTCTAGGTAAAGGTGAGGAATGAAAAGAGGTAAAATGTGAGAATATTTGAGAAAGCTATTAATGGACAAAAATGAAAGCTACAGAGCATATTAAGCAGAGGAAAAAAATAACATGAAGCTAGGTGTGAGCATAAAATACATGAGATGGAGGAAGGTAATGAGGAATCAAAATTTTACTACTCTTAAGATGCTTCACTTCATCACATTCTATGAGATGCATAGTCTGGAAAAATCCTGCGTGAACTAAGATGATGCTGGCATGGTCATAAGAACACAAATGCAAAGAAAGAACTTTTCATATTACAGACTTTTGTGGGTAACAATAACAGGACTAAATTAGCATATCAGAAAATATAAAGGGATGTCAAAGAAAAATACATGCACTTTTGAAGGAAAAGTAAAAATGGATAATATTGAAGCTGTGAAATCTTTTATATTGTGAGTGAAATGGATTCATGTTCTGAGATGTTTCAGAAATAAAAAAAAGAAAGAAAGAAAGAAACATATATTGTGAGCAGCACACTACAAACATACCCTGAAGGATATTATTGAAAATACTGCAGTTATTATCTTCAAGGTGGTATTGCTACTCTAGCAGTTAACTGTTGTTTTGGATTTCAGTTTTCTGAAGGCATATGTCTTCATCTTCTAGAGCTGCATTGTAAATTATTTATGAATCATTAATTTCATTTATTGAACTCAAATGATAAAATGTTACTCTATTCATTTATATTTTAAAACAATTCTGATGTTTTCGATATTGATTGATTCCAGCACCAGTTAAAACATCAAATGTAGATGTAATGCCACATATGTTAAGCGTGGACCATGCATAGGATCTCTTGGAAGAATTCAGTGTACATTTTGAAGACATGGTAATAGACCAAAACGAGAAGTTCACTTAGTATGTAGTGTGTGTAGGATGTTTGCTGACACTTCATTTGAACCTCTAAGTGAGATGTAGGCAGCACTGTTGGGGACTTTTTACCTTCTATGCCTATTCATCCCCATTTAACATTTTGACAGCATTTGAAGGAGCTTCAACTATTAGCTCTATTTTACTTTTAGATAAGACTACTTTGAATTTCTGCCCCATTTTCACCTTCATCACCTTCACTATATAAACCTTGTGGAACTCTATATAATCTAAATAGAATTTATTTCTTTTATTGGTAGCCAACTCCTAATTTATTTTCTGGGATGGAATCACATCCTCCAATTCAAGTCCAAGAGAATTTCTAAGAAAAAGTAATGAAAGGAGAGATGCTCTTAAAGTCCCAGGAAGTTCCAAACATCCAAGTTCCTAAGCATTTCTTCTAAAAAAATTACAAAAATAATTTACATACGAAGCCACCAACACTCAACATTTTAAAACCTTTCCACATTTTCTACCAGTTTTCATCCTTTTCTACTAAAGTCTGACTAAAAGAAGATGAGAATAAATATTGTACTATTCTCAGACCTCTTCTGTCTATATTATATTATTTTAAAGTTTTGTGGCAACTACTACTTATGTTACAAAACTATACCTGGCAAGCTTAGAGAGTGGAATTTATAGTTTTTAGCTCAATATTTCAATCCTTTGTGTGTTAATTCCCATTGTTAATATCCCTTTGTTTCCTCTTGACCAATTGCCTCAAATTAAACTTTAATTGATCACAAAGTACCAAGAACATAAAATGCTTGAATTAATGTACTTGTAATACATAATACACCTCGACAAAAAATAACCTTTTTTACAATTACTTTTGGAGTAATTGGAGTGGTTACTGCATGCCTCATTTTGCTGAGTTTGAACACCAGAATTTTAGGTAAAAAAAGGTCTGATCATTATAATGACTTTTATGTTGAACATACTAAGACAGGTACTACCCTGAGACATTGGAAATATATAAGTAATTTGTTGAGAACAGCTTTGAGAAGACTGTGTAAAGCTATTTATTCATATAAAACATCATGAAGCCCTCCCTGGTGGCACCAAGGGTTAGGATGCAGCACTGTAAGTGAGCCACAGTTGCTTCAGCGAAAGTTTGATCCCCAGCCCCAGGTGATCCACATGGCATGGTCAACTTCTCCTGACCCACCCTTTGCTACCCTCAGCAGTGTACTTCACTGATCTGCCTGTTCTGCCCCCCATTCTGTCCCTGGTGAGTCTCACTACCCCTGAACCTCTGGCTTGTACCCCAGTTCTGTATGCATACATATATCAATCTTAAAATCAAAATACAGCATCAGAGAATGAAAAACCTAGAATTTGTATGATGCATAGCTTTCTTGTTCAGAAATGAATGAGTTATAAATAATTTTCTCTTATTTGGCTGGATTCTCATCTGAATGTGCATCGGTAGCCTCCAAGCACAGACCCCCAAACTGCCACTGACCCACTGGCCGTTACTCTTGAATCTTCCTTTAAGGATCTAAACAAATTTAAATTATTTTTTTTTCAAAAACAAACAAACAAAAAAACGTTGTAATTGAACTACACAGCTTTATTCATACAGAATAGTCCTTGTATGTGTCTCTTCCATCTATCAACTATCAATCTGGAGAATCTAAGACATTTCTTCCTGTTGGTGTAGTGACTGCATCCTATGTTTAGGTAATGACACTGGAAAGGTAATTCCAAGATTTTTGATGAAGTAATTCTCTTGCTTAGGTCTGAACATATACTGGACAACCCATTTTTAGTGTCTTGTATCTTCCTAGGTAACATTACTAAACACTGTTCTGGTGGCAATAGCTCAGGATGCTTTCATTCAATCATTTCATAGTGAATATAAAATAGATTAATCATACCTGTGGCTAATAGAAGAAAGAGAACTTAAAGCATTGGGTCAGCTTTCATCAGTGGCATTTTGATGTGAAATGATAAAGCATATTACTAGGCAAAATCAGTCTATTAAAACTACCCATAGGCCCTCCCTGGTGGTGCAGTGGGTTAAAGCACTGCACTAAGAAGCTTAAGCCACTTCCACATGAGTTCGACCCCCGCCTGCCCCGGAGGTGATTCCACATGGCGCTGCAGACCTCTCCTGACCCGCCAGCTGCTCCCCTCAGCAGTGTACTTCCTGAATCTGCCTGTTTTGCTCCCCACTCTGTTCCTGGTGAATCCTCTCACCCTCCGCATCTCTGGCCTGTACCCCAGTTCTGTATGAATTAATAAATAAATCTTTAAAAAAAATCCCATAATCTTACCACCTAAGTATAACTGTAAATATTATTTTTTTATATTTTCAGTCTCTTGATATATAATTTTTATTTTAAAAAGTGAGTTTCTTCTTATAAAAAATTATATTTGGCAGTCTTTTTATAAGGAACTATGTATGAAGAATATTTTCCCAGCCCATTAAGTATTTTCTGACATCTTTTTTTTTAAGCGTTTATATGTTTTGATCTTAAATAAGGCTCTTCAGAGATGAATAAATATTAAAACTGGGGGAAGGGTCATCATTAGGGGGCAAATCTGCATACCTAACAACTTAATACATTGATTAAATGAACAGAATCTCAGTTTAGGCAGGACATTATTTCACCAAGTCCCAGGAGGTATTCCAAATTGATTTCCCAATTAGGTCAACCAACTTCTGAATAGAAAGGGTCATTTTTTCACCAAAGCTCAAAATGCAAGAAACAGATGAAGATGAATTTAAAAAGAAAATGGATGAATAAATTTAATCCAAATGTAAGATTTAGAAAAAAAAAAAACTTTTATTGATTCATAGTCAGCTGCAGAAAATAGAATCTGCTCTAATGTTTGTAAATAGGGAGGATTTTCCAGTACAATAAAAATTTACAAAAACCCAGGAATGAGTTGAAGAAACAGGTTTTAGAACAAGATTTGCAAGAAGAATCCCCAAGGACATAACATTAAATCACCTTACAAAGGAAGCTGTGCCTCTTCTATGTTATAGAACTTGGTGTCTTCAGGAAGTTTCCCTTGCAACTGGTTAGTCCAGAATCTGTGCTTGTCTAATACAAACGTTCCCAAGTAGAAGTTTGTCCTCACTAGCTTTGCAGCACCCATGAAATTCATAACAGCCTCTGCAATGCTATTGTTAGGCAACCAGCTGCCAGTCTTTCATTTCTTTTCCAGATCTAACTGAAAAGGTCTAATCACACAAATCTCAATTACATCAAACAACCTAGTTACAAAGAAGTCTAGGAAATATAGTTTTTAGTATGATCACCTTAGTATGATAGGAAATATTCTAGAAAGGGTATCAAATGCAATTTGAGCACTTATCAGTGATTACCACAACACATTGCTCATGTACTTTGGAGATTTTTAATACCCTTTTGGAATGCTTCACAATGTGCTTGCTTAATGGTAAGAAACTCAAAGACCAGTTTTGGAAAATACAGATGAATTTACTTATCCAATTGCAGATGAATCCAAACCCAAATCTCTGGTTAAAAGCGAAGGAAGCAGATATTCATGATTAAGTGATTTTAGAAAACAATGAATTTTGAAGTATCATTTAATAATGCTCTCCTAAAAAATGTAAAAATAAAAAATGTCTATATTTCAACCTCACTAGGAATTTTGAAAATGACAAAACCACAGTGGGTAAGCTAGCCATAGGTCTATAGGGTTACTAGTGTATTTAGTCTTCAATAATAATATATCGTGTCTATCTGAAAGTATTTAATATCTGCCTTTCTTAGAAATATGAGTCAAGAATGGTTTAAAAAAAGTGTATGAGGAAATTCCATCTCTTTTCTCACTTTTTTTTTTAAGATTTGTTTATCTATGCACACAGAACTGGGGTACAGACCAAAGGTGCAGGGTGATGAGAGGATTCACCAGAGACAGAGTGGAGAGCAGAGCAGTCCCGCTGATGAAGTACACTGCTGAGGTGGGCAGTGGGTGGGTCAGGAGAGGTCTACCATGCCACGTCAGTTACCTCCAGGGCAGGGATCGAACTCATGCTGAAGTGGCTTTAGCTTCTTAGTGCTGTGCTTTAACTTGCTGTGCTACCAGGGAGGGCTAAATAAGTACATCTTTTAAAGAAAGAAAGTAAAATAAAAACTGGAAACAAATTGTAGAAGAGTGTAGAGTATAAGAAGCACTTGTCCACTATTTTGAATGTGGATACTGAAAAAATACTATGGAGATGCCTTAAAATCTAAAAATAGAAATACAATATAATCCAGCTACATCACTTTTCGGCATTTATCTGAAGAATATGAACGCACAAATACAAAATGGTTTAGGCACTCCTATTTTGTAGGAGCATTTTGTAGCAGCATATTCACAATAGCCAAAACACAAAATGAACATAAATCCCCTGCAAAAGCTGCATAAATAAATATAGTATATGTGTCAGTATGCATGTATTTGTATACATGTATGTATTCAAACAACACATACAAATACGCATGTCTGTTTGTATATATACTGTAGACTATAAAAAATATGGTGGTGATCACAGGAGAGGTTGAGGTGGGAGTGTGGATAGTGGGTTATATGATAGTGCACTGGCACTGGGACTTAGGTAGAGGTGCAGTGAAGCGAGTACAAATATTGAGGTATAAATTTGTTCTCCAAAATTATATAATTTATCTATTATTTATTAAAAATGTATCAAGTTATCCATACAAGGGCTGAGGTGTAGGCTAGAGGTGCAGAGAGTGAGAAGATTCAAGAGAGACAGAGTGGGAAACAGAACAGGCAGATCTATTGAAATACATTGCTGAGGGGAGCAGGTGAGACAGAAGAGATCTGCTGCACCATGTGGGTCACCTCCCTGGATGACGGTCAAACTGTTGCTGCAGTGGCTGCGGGTAGCTTTATAGAGCTGTGTTTTAACCCCTTGCACCACCAGGGGGGCCCTGCAAAAAATTATATAATTTTATAAGCAATTGGAAAATCAATACAATTTTATTCAAAATAATGACACTGAATTTAAAAAAAATATAAGTAATAAACACGGAATAATGAAACAAGCTTCCTCGTTTGGTTGAAATATCCTTATACTTTTAAAACTAGAAGTTTAATTGTAATTTCACAGCTGATTAGTTCATAATATAGGTTAATTATTACTAGTAATGAGATTTGTCCCCAACAGATTGAATATTAGAATTTTATAAGATTAATTCACAATACTGTCTATTAAAATCTAGATTCAAAATTGGAAAAGTTTTGGACTTTCTGAAGTTCATTATTTTCTTGAAAACATTATCTTCCAGACTAACCTGAATATGAATTATTTCCAAAAGTAAGTGAGAATCACGCATGCATATGAAATAAAGATGGACGTTCCATTTTGTCCTTAGAACTATGAGCAAAGTTAGATTATTTGTCATTTTTTGGCATTATTTTTCTTTCATCAGTTAGAAGTTTCAGATACTAACTTAGTAATACTGCAAGTCTTTGTGCAAAGCACACCAGATCAAGAAATTTTGATTAAGAAGGTCAAAAGGAAATTTCTTCCTTTTTGATTAAATATAGTTGTGAGGGATTATGCTGTTTGGATCCTCTTCAGTGATAATGTTGTTGACTTTGAAAATATCTTTGAAAATTCTTTCATCTCTTGGTTTCATGATGTCATATTATTTCCTCCTTACCATTGTTCTATTTATGAAATTAACTTTACACTTTCTAATTTCTTATTACCATTTTTTTTTCTTGTTCTGACTAAGATCTACTTCTGGGAGACTTGATCTTCTCTTATCCCATATTTTCTTCTGATGTCCTTTCTTTTTGTTACACCATTTTTAGCAACATTCATTCTATAATATTAGGTCCTTTACAATGCTGACATTAATCAATATTCTCAAAGTCATCGTTTCTAATACTGAATTCTAACAGAAATTCAATCAGATTTTTCTTATATTTACTCAACAAATACATACTGAAAAATTGTTAAATGCCATGCACTGTTCAAAGTACTCAGAATACAATTCAAAAGAAAACATTATTATTTTCTGTTTTCATGGAATTCATATTAATTAAAGGTGTCCTCTGCATTCTTCCAAATGGTTTATGTACAGCTCTTCTTACTTGTCTTCTGAGAGAAAAAAGCACACATCTCTTCATAGGAAAAGCAAAGATAGACCCACTCAAATTAAAAAGAAAAAGAAAAAAGAAAGAAAAGGTTAGTGAACAAAGATGACACTGTGACACTGAAGAAAAAGAAAGACAAAAGGAGCAGGGAGCAGGAGCTAAGTGTTGAACAAATTTAAGCAAGTGTTTTAATATGTAGATCTTGGAGAGAGATGTGGTCATGAAGGATTTTTAGAAATCTTTGTTCTATGCATTTATCTGTATAATCTCTTCTTGCTACTTCAATAAGAATTTCCATACAGAACTGTAGCATTTGTTAGGGAACAGAAAGTGAATTTGTGGTTTAGTGATTAGTTGGAATGTGTCCTGAGTTGATATGATCTTTGGAATTATAACACTAAGTCCTGTTATATTAAGAATATTTTGATAATGAAAGGACACTTTTGTACTAGAACATATCAATTGTGTAGACATTTTAAATTGTGTTTTATTTTATATGGCTGACTTTTGGGAGTTGTAAACTAAGACTCCTGTGTCAGAGGAGAGAGACAGGTGAAATGCTACTGGAGGGAGTGTATACCTCCCAGGTCACATGAAAACTTACTTTAAATATCCAAAGAAAGATTTTCATTCCTCACATTTCAAGTCTCTTTTTTCCTCCCCTAAATTTTGGATTTGAAAAGTCTAGGTATGTTAGGGGAGTTTTTCCAAGGCAATACAAAGTTGTGTAAATATGGGGAGCTTCATCAGATTCTCAAAGCTACCCCAAAGAGGTTAAAAGTCAGTAATGTAATTACATGTTAGACATTTTGTGTTAATTTTCCTGAGCCTTTAGCCTTTTGGGAGTATACCAGCTTGATATCAACTCTGAATTAGAAAATTCAGAGAAGGGCTTAAGAGAAAGGGTGTGTATTCAGATTCAGGCTAAAATATTGAAGCAAGTTCTTACTCCAAACCAGTGAAGCAGTGATAGCGGTTACTTAAAATAACATTCCAAGAATCACAGGAGCACATGTTAAAGATGAGAGATTACCTTTTCTACCCTCAACCTTCAATGGAGACTGAACATGTGCTTACCTTGAAGAATTCTGTTTTATATGATCCAGAAACCAGAAATTTATATATTTATGAAGATACACACATGTGTGTGTGTGGTTTACAGATATTTACAAGTATTGTCCCACCTAACTCCCTCATTAAAGCTCAATATGTACATGTATAATAGTCTACCTCCCATAGCCCTAAATAATCTAGTACTGCTTCTCCCAGAATTTTCTGTATCTCTGAATTTTCCTAGTCACTTAGGCTCATAACATTATTTATCCATTTTTATTTATTGGAGATGAGGTTTCCACAAGTCACTCCTAATTTTGTTTTTTTCCCTTCACCTCAGTACTGCCCATATTCAAGCTGTCACTCATGTGGGCCTTCCAGTAATTGTTCCTCATTCAAATAAGGGCTCAGACCTCCCCAGGGCACAGAAATGCCTAGAATATCCTTTTTTCCCTTTACTCCCCAAAAGTCTGGCATCTTTTGGCCAGCAGTTAGAAACAAAATGAAATGCACTTCCATATTTCATCATCACTATTATTTCAAAACAAACAAGCAAAAAAAGTAAACCTAAAATATATTCCTTATAACTGAAAAAAAAAAAAGTAGCCTTTTGAGGTGTTTCTTCATATGCTCATTTTTTTCTCATCTGAAGACAGCTGATATGTTAAAAAATAAGCACATACCCTAACTCTGGAGTTTGGAAACCAATTCATTGGCCTATGTTATTTAAGGTTCATGAAGTTTAAGAGTTTTTTTTTTTTTTTTTTCCTAAAGCCATACCCATATAGGTGTCACTAATTCTGAGACTTTAATTCAAGTGCTTTTTTTTTTTTTTTGCTAATGTTAATCGCTTTTTATTTGAAACAGCCTAACATTAGGGTATGAATAATATTTAAATTAAACCAATCCTTTAGACACCTAGTTTACCCTTTGGGAAATCATTAATTTTTACATTGAGAAACAGTCGCTATGTTTCATATATTTAAAATGAAGGACAGTTTTCTAGAAAAATTGGCTTCATTGGATATTATTATTCCTATGGTGAGAATTTTAACTATGTGAGTATTTTCAGAAAATGGATTTCAATTTGGCCTTTGCTGTGATCAAAAATAAATGAAGATTTTGCTGTTTGATTCAGGTTTAACAAAGTCACCTAAAAGAATCCCTTTTGGGAAAAACTGCAGATGGGTTTTCTGCACCACTGAGTTTCACATTTTCATATAATTAAAAGGATAGGTAAAACTCTCTTCACTTACATCTTAAATCCAAGAATATTTACCTATGCACATCCAAAAAATATTGGCTTTCTTCCAACAGTGACAAATAATGATTTATTAATATTCCTCAGTATGATAAAAGATTATCAAAACAAAAACCTATTATAGTTGAAGACCCTTGGCTTTTTGGGTAGCTGCTAGGACTGTGTTGGTGAATAGTAATGGTTAGCTACATGAGTGAACTTCACACAGCTGAATGAAAGACTGTACACAAAATAAAACTGTGTTTATAAATAATGCATTTATTCTTTGGAACTTGTTAAATGTAATAAGTTTATTTCATTAAAGGAGAATTATCCTTATTATATACTACCATACTTTTTGATTTGATGGGAATAATGAGTGAGTAGTGCTCACTGTTACATAACTGATGTTTTCAAAGGGATAGTGGGAAAACATAGAAGAGATAATTATGTGTACTTTTACTCATTTCACTTATCTAGGCACACAAGAACTGAAATCTCAATGAGTTGGGATTGATCAGTAGACATTTGGATGTGTATACTTGCTGAGGAGGTAGTCTTCAATTCAACTTGAAAATAATGCATATCCTACATGTTTGAATTTTCATTTCTTCATTTTTAAAAACACTATTGGAATAATTTCTTGAAGTGGCTGTTATAGATATTTTCTTAAAATAGTACTTAAAATTAATGGAATATATCCTAAATATGATGAAGTGAAATTTAGTAATAGGATGTAGCTCACAAACATGCACACATGTGTGAATGTACACTCCCACATAAACACTCTCCGTTGTCTTTGAGCATTTCCTATGAAAAAACATGTGCTAGACACTGGTGGGAAGCAATATAATTAGGGACACTGAACGATAGGGGATTTTGAGCTGCTGGTTAAAATTATATAACGGCATGTGATTTTCTAAATATGCTTTACAGGTAATGTTTAGTGGCATTTATTTATATGAATCCATGTCATTTCTTTCAGAGCACTTGTTAATGATTTAACTTATATTTTCCTAATATGGTTCTCTTTCTTAAAAAGTGCTAGTCAGCCATGCAATTCCCTTACAAACCAAAACAAAGCATAGATTCATTGGGACTACCCAGAAAGATTAATGAAGTTAATTGAAGTTAAGTTAACTCAACCATCAGTTGAGTTTTTAGCTCAACTGAGAGTTATTAGCTCAACTGATATTTTGATCTCTTCCTGGTATGCAAAATACTAAAAGAATAAATAAGTTCTAGTTATTTTTATTTGTTTCTAGAAATAAGACAGTGCATAATTCATTCTATAAACATAATTATCTTTTTTGTTTTGTGAAGAAACAAAACAAATCCTAGAATAGAAATATGATCTCAAATAATAGTGTGTATGTGTGTGTATGTGTGTATGTATGTATGTATGTATGTATGTATGTATGTATGTATGTATATTTATGCATACAGAACAGGGGTACAAGCCAGAGTTGCAGGGGCAGTGAGAGAATTCACCAGAGCCAGAGTAGGGAGAACAGGCTGACTAAGTATACTACTGAGGGGAGCAGCAGGCAGGTCAGGAGAAGTCTGTCATGCCATGTGGATCACCTCTGGGTCAGGGATTGAACTCATGCTGAAGTGGCTTTAGCTTCCTATTGCTGTGCTTTAACCCACTGTGCCACCAGGGAGGGCCCTCAAATCGTTGTATTTTATAACCATTCCCTGTGGACTTCAAATTAAGTAGTTACTACTATTTTTTTTTTTTTTTAGGAAAGGAAAATGGTCGGTGATATTGCAAGCCAGAATATTCCATACCATAGTCATTATTAATGTAATATTAATATCTAGCATTTCTTAAGTATATGCCATGTATTAAACACTGTGATAAGTGCTTGACAAGGAACAATTATTTATCTCTATAACCCTATGAGGCAGGCAAAGTTGTAGAATGTTGTGAGATAAGGAAACTGAGGCTTGGAGTGGTTGTTGACTTGTTCTGGAACAGCTCATAATTAATTATATGAAATGATGAACCAGGACTCCTATCTTCAAAGCTTGCCCTTTTACTGCTCCTCTAAGCTGCCTCCTATGAAACTATGGTCTCTACACTGGAAACTAAGGTATCTGTCGTTCCAGGTGTTCTTTAACGTCTCTGTATTTATGTCTACTTTTCGTATAACCTCTGTAATCATCCACTTATTGAGTTTGCAGCTCACAGCATGTGTGGGGGAGGTTGCAGATAACATACCAGTGGTTTATGCTCTTACTCATGCTTGCCAGCTGTTCTGGCACAATATTTATTTGCCCCATAAATCCTACACTGTACATTTTTATATAAAAAATCTGCCAATTGACAGTTCATCTTATTTTTCTACTGAAACATGAGAGCATGAGGTAGCCTTGACTTTAGGTTGATAGTCTCCAAATAAATGGAAGTCTGGGTATAAAGCCTGTCAGCTTGGAAATATGACATGGTAGTATTTGGTCACTCAAACTCCCTCCCACCACTCAAATGAGTTTAAAATCAAGGCCCCATCCTCCCTCCAAAAATTATATGTATCACTCTTTGTAACTTTATCACACCAGGTAGAGGCTAATGACATTTCACTCTAATTTGTGGCTGTGCTAAATGTCAGGTGTTAGGCACACATGCTTCCTTTAAGAGACCCACACAATGTTGTTACCTTTAAGTCATCTGATGCCACATGGCAGTAAAGTCTTTCACCTGACGAACCTTCTTACTTACCTTTCTTTTTTTGTTGTTTTCTTCTATTGTTCCTTTGATCAGGAAAGCTAAGTGATAGAATTGCTCCAAGGTTATCTATTACTAGTAATCCAAAAATCTGCCATTGCCTTTTCCTCATCCCGCCCTTTCATGGATTAGTCTTTAAACCTACTGCTTTGAGTTTCTAGGAAAAACATTTTGATACATTCATTTCCCTCTTGAAAACCCTTCCATCTTTCCCTTGATTTGTGGAGTAATTATGGCTCCCTTGTTAGTTCATTAACTTTTCCTTTCCATTAAGCGGTCTGTCTTTTTTGACATTACCTTCTGGCAGCTAAAATGCTAAATGCAAAATAATTTAGGCTTGAGGGGAGTCCTTTTGATCATGATCAACAACAAAGAATCAAGCTTCTCTCTTTAAGATGGAATTTGAACAGTGTTACCATATTGTTATGATGATGTTACTCAGGTATATTAGGGCTAATACTTCTATAGAGATTATTGCTAGAGTGGAAAAAATAGGTACTATGGGAGAATAAGACATTGGTTACCCTTTTTGCAGTAACCAAAATAGCTATTTTTGTTATTATCTCTGCCTTCAAGGTAACTCTCAAATTCCCTTGCAGGTACCAAGTGTTGTATCCCTGCCTCTGCCTCTAGGTATTTTTGATATATTTATATAACCAGAAAGCTGATATGATACCTTTATGTGGTTACCATATGGACTGGATCTTCATTCAAGATATTGAGGAAACATGGTGTTTAAGGGGGGAGACTTTTAATTCCATTCTGCTATTAATGCTTATTTGGGCAAGTGAAAAATCCTTTGAAGTCTATCCCTTCAAATATCTATATCAACAAATGGAAGAAAAACATATACACTTTTTTATTCTATTTTTGTGACTGTTCATGAACCAATGCCTGGGGGCTTCATCATTTCTGACTATTTCCTCCTCAGCTGCAAATTGCAGACTCAATTGAATGACATATTTTAGTTTAGTGTATATTTATAGTAATCCTCATCTTTTGTGTGATACAGAAACTGACTCACTCCTGGAGACACCATTATAATACTTATATATTTTTTTCCAACTTAAGGATTTCTGAGTATTGGGGAAAATGTGTTTAATTTGCTTATATATTTTACAATTTCATAAGCACATATAATTCAAGATACTTGAGTTTGGGACCATGTATCTAAATAACGTTGGAATAACAGAAATTTGAATTGCAATTGTCCATTTATTTGTGAGTTTTTTCAAGAAAGATATTGAGTAAATGTCTGGAAAATTGTTACAATTTAAAAAACCCACAGATGGGCCATACAGCCTGGAAATATAAAACAAAAATTAAAAGAAAGCAAGATAATTAAAAGTACATAAAGTATATGTAAGTAGTTTATTTTAACACTCACTACCATACAATATACAGAAATTTAATGACTATAATACTGGTGGCATAAAAATTTCAGTGTTTATGTCAGGCTACCATGAAATAATCCTATTGATTACCATAAATAAATAATACTGCTGCTTCTTCACTTATCAATCTCCATGATCAATTATGAATCATTAAACCTGTTCATATATATGAATTTCTTTTTCACATTAATTTTTACTTTTAATGTCTGTATTAGTAATATATATAACACCTATAGTGTTTTTTATGATATGCTATTGATATAGACAAACCTTCATATCACAAACAAATGATATAAGACTTATGGTATTGATGAATATACTATTGTACACTCACACTGTCAATGTAATTTCTTTATGATTTTCTTTTTTTTTAAAGATTAGTTTTTTTATGTATACAAGAATTGCGGTATAGGCCAGAGGTACAGGGGCAGTGAAATTTACCAGAGACCGATTGGGGAGCAAAACAGGCAGACCTACTGAACTACACTGCTGAGGGGAGGGGAGCAGCGGGCAAGACAGAAGAGGTCTGCCACACCATGTGGGTCACCTCCCTGGCCGGATATCGAACACATGTTGCAGTGGCTGCTGATAGCTTCATAGTGCTGTGCTTTATAACCCATTGTGCCATCAGGGAGGCCCTCGTCATGATTTTCTTAACATTTTCTCTTCTATAATTTACTTTGTTAAAAAGGTATATAATACATATAAATACAAAATATTTGTAAATTGTTTATGGTAGTTTCTTAGTAGATAGATAGATATTCAGGAAATCAATACCTACAGGTTAGGTATTCCTAACCCCTACATTGTTCAGGTTTCCCTTGAACAGTCACACACATCAACATCTATATCAATGAAACATGATGGAATTTTCTTAACACCCATGATGTCATTTAAAGAGAATCAGCTGATGGATGGTTTGTCTCTCCATAGCTTGCAGTCCCTTATGTCGTATTAGGAAGATATTATTGTCCTCTAAGCCCCCTCATCATTTGTCTATTTTATACCAGGGCTTAAATATCTGTTTGTGTCATCATTTGTTAATAGAGAAAATTCCAAAACATGTTGTTTAAACAAGACAACTAGAAAACTAATAACCCTAAAGTACCTCTTATGTTGAATAATATCTAAATTAATAAGTTTAGCTACATTTCATTTTAATAGAAGCATTGGCCTAGTGGAAAGGGTTCAAAGGAGGACAAATGGGTTCAGAATAGTGGCTTCTGGGGACTCTTTGAAAACATCAAGAAAAGATGAACTTAAAAGAAGACTTAAGAAAGGTACATGCAGGCATGATGGCTGCCTTCATCTAAATGAGGGGCTGTCCTGTCGGGCTTTTGATTTGGTTCTGGACCAAAAGTGCAGAACTGGAACAATAAGGCAAAAAATTCCAAGAAGGAGCATTCTGCCTCAGTATACAGAATTTCATAATGAAACGACATGCTCTTAAATGCAGTCTGTGCTAGAGGCTGAATTCTATCAAATGCTTAAGGGATTGTGTAGAACAGGATCTTATATTAGTTTATACTAGATAACACCAGTATCCATGCGCTTGAAATGCCATAATAGAAGTCACACATTGTTGGCTTAATGACTTAAATATATCTTCTCATGCTTCTAGAGACTCGAAGCCTAAGAACAAAGTTTGGCAGGTTTGGTTTCTTCTGAGGCCTCACTCTTTGGCTTGTAGACAGCTACCTCATGTGGTCTTTTCTCTGTGTGTGTCCCTCATGTTTCCTTGTGTGTCCATATTCCTTCTTGTAAGGACAACAATCAGGTTTGCTAGAACCTACTCTAATGAACTCATTAGCATCCCCAAATGTGGGTGGTGAGGGAACACTGTTGAATCCATTTAATATCTAATTTCACTTCTGATCCTCAAGATTTCTTCTTGAGAAGAGAGCATTCAGATGTTCTTGAAACCTGCTCCTTGGAAGAGAAAAAATAATCCTCAACCAAAAATACAGGATTGAGGTACTATGTAGCACCCTACTCTAAATTAATTCTTACCACCAGAGGGGCCTCTTGTCATCTTTCTGCAAATGCAGGCTTAACCAAAAACTGTTCTTTGGCTTCTGGTTGAATGTGGAGAGGATTAAATTCATTATAATATTAAATAGATCAGGTGGAATTAGCTCTCAGCAGAGAGCCGCTGCTTGCTCCAGCAATGTTGTGCCAGGCTCTGCCAATTATGCAATGCAAATAAAATCATCTGACTTCTACCATTTCCAGGCCTTGACAAAGGCCTGCAAATCTGTTGGGCAATTTCTTCAGATCTGGTCCCACACATTTGGCTCAACAATGGATTTCTTAGAGGTAAAACCCAATATCTTTGATTATCATTCAAGACCAAAACTAAAACCAGAAAAGTGGTTAGGACTTAGACTGATTGAGGAAGAAAAAACAAAACAAAACAGAAAACAAAAACAGGTGCATCTTCATTGTGCTCTTATTAGTACAGTTGGTATTGATTTAGCTACTAGAGATGCTGCCTGATTTTTGCTTAGAGCAGCAAAATGATGTTGGGACACAGATACCTTAGCATCCACTCCATTATTAAGGAGCTTTAATTTTTGCTGAGTTTGTGCATGTGTGATTTCATAGCAATATGTTAGTTTGAAAGTCTATAATGTATTTTGATATGACAGAAAATGCTGGAAAATATATTGTTGGTTTTGCTGTATTAGATAATTCCAAACTGAATTGAAGTTATTTAATTGGGAGCTGGAATGAAGACTGATTAATTTGAGTAGATCAAAGTGGGCCCCCACACAGAGTTTTTGGACAAATTAATGCTGTGTCCAAAAAAAGATATGTTAGTGAACATATGATAGGAATTATTTAATTTGGAGGAGGATTTTAAATGATCAATCTGCTTGGAAATTTGACAATCTAAGGGGAATAGGTACAAGCAGGAAGAAGATTGTGTTTACTGAAATTACTTGTAAATGAACGTAATAAAATTATTATCCAAACTCCTTTGTCACTAGAAACCTAGAATACAGAGATTATGCAATGTAGGAGAAAAGGTTTTGTGGGAAGTGATCATAACATCAGGTCAAAAATAGTGTAATATAAAACCCCTCTTCTTTTTTAGACTTATTTATTTATGCATACAGAACTGGGGTACAGGCCAGAGGTGCAGGGCCAGTGAGAGGATTCACCAGAGACAGAGTGGGGAGCAGAACAGGCAGTTTAAATAAATACACTGCTGAGAGGAGCAGCGGGTGAGGACAAGAGAGGTCTGCAGGGCTGTGTCAGTCACCTCTCTGACAGGGGATCAGAACTCTTGCTGAAATGGCTGGGGTTATTTTGCAGTGTCGCACCTCCCTTACACCACCAGGGACATACCAGAACCCCTCTTCTTATGTGAATGTGAGTTTGGTTATGTTTTGCTGTGCCTGCATGTGCCTTTCCTTTGGATAGATGGCTTTCAAGTCTCATGTTGCTATCTCAGGAGATAATTAGAAGATAAAATTAAAGACAGATGGTTTGTGAAAAGAAGAGTATCACCTGCTTTTACAGCTATCCTCTCTTATCCAGAGTGAATTTGTAAACAATAGTAGAAGTGGAAGGCTGCATTTTCTAGATTTCTTCCATGTTGGAAAGAATCTTCTGTACTTTAACTGACAAGTAAGCATTTTGATGAAGATAAAGATGGTGCACTCTGCTAACATATTCATGAGAACAGCATGCTCATTCAATATTTCCATTTTTCCAAGTCCAATCCATTAATTCCAAGTAAATCCAAGTAAATCTCTTTGCTCCAACCAATTTTGAATATTCACAAAATGGTAGTGTAAAAACAGGCAAGTGTGTTCCAAGGGGAAAAAAAAAAAAAAAAAAAAAAAACTCAAGAGTCATTTATCTGGAGTTAGGATCCTTAGACCTAACACAGAGTTGAATATTTGCTTCTGCTTGTAAGTGTATTGATACATGTATAACCATAAACAGTGTAGGTTGCATTCTAAAACTTCTTTTATAAACTTCTTGTTTGGAATGTGAAAAAAATAACTATTTTCTGAGTAGAGCCCTATTTAAGTTTGATAATGTCAAATTTAAAAGTTGATTATGTTCATTCTGGAGGTGTACTTTAGTCTCCATGTTGCCTTGCCACATTTCATCACCATGTTTTAGGAGTTCTTATAAAAAATTTCCTTTCATGCTTCTTTTTGCCATTTTTTAAAATTAAAAAAAAAAGCAAATTGTTATTGTATATCTCATATGCCAGGTATATTACAGGTGATACTACACAGGGAGAAGTATTTCTGGTGGGTTAGTGAAGAGAGCTGGGAATAGTGAGACCACGTGAACGTTACTTGATTCCTTTTCAAGGGGAGCCCCATGAAAACGAAAGCTTATGATAGTGTGACATGTCTTTTGATAAAGATATTCACAGGTTTTGGAGGCCCAGCATAGGTATATATTCCAGGAGTGTGGGATTTTTGTGCATCAGTCGATTGTTTAGGATAAGGTCATGTGTACATGCATATTTTCTTTTCTTGTAGAAATTTCCAAAAAGCAATTTTGTTTTCTTTTCTTTTGTGTAGTGATCATCACCTGCCATAATGCCAGAGGCTAACATGACCATTTTTTCCATCCATCATATTTGCTAAGGATTTTACTGCTAACATTTTGCAGGAAAAAAAAAACATATTCTGGATTTTCATAAATGAACAGTTTTACAAAATTAGTAATAGATGTCAAAGGTAGAAGTGAAGGGACTTCTAGAAGGTGGGTATCCCAAGCAGAGGAAGAAAATAGGGACATGGTGTAGAGATGGGATATAGCATAGTTCCTTTTTTTTTTTTTTCCTGAGCTGTATAACCATAAAAAGCATAGAGTACTCCTCTTCAATAAGAGGGTTACCCTGAGATTTCTGATTTACTGTCGTATTCTAAAATATGTTCCCTTGAAGATGTTCAGTTGACCTACTGAAATCTCCCTCTTTCAACTGAGGTTATCATGAGAAATTCCTAGATGCTTCATGGCTTATCAGATTTGTGTACATTTTACTGTTTTCTTCATGTGGTCCATTATCAAAATGAACAAATCAGTGATATGAAATAAAACAAACACATAACACTTCACCTTGAGAAAATCTTAAGAAAAAGACTGAAGAGAATATCTAAAAAATAAATAAATAAATAAATAAATAAATAAATAAATAAATAAATAATAAAGCTATCCATTGCCAAGGAGAATATGACAGTGAAAACCAGAGCAGCAATTTTACTGATTTTTTTCCCCTTTTTCCTTGACCCCTAGAGAATACACAAATAAAATCAATTAATGGGCCTTGAAGAAGAATCACTTTAAACTGTTCAATTAAACCCCGCAATGCAGGGAACAGAAGAGAGAGAAAAAAACAATAAATACGTCTTAAAAAATGGACTTGTCAGAGGCGCCAGGGTCCCGACATGCACCATTACTGACGGATCGAATCGCACTTCCATTAACACCATAATCTTATAGACTCCACAGGCTGTAAAAAAGGGATTTACTTTAATCAGGTTTGGTTAGGACTGAATTTGAAAAGCGCTACAAGTGAAATAAAACATGACCGCCACCTCTTTGATTTTTCGCCAGCAATGCTTCCCTAGTATGTAATCTGCTGTCCACTGATGGGTCATTTTTTAATGACTATAATCTGTTCATTCATTTCGCTCTCTTTCAGTTGTGGAAATCATTAATATAAACCTCCAATCTCCCCTCTCAAATATTTTTCTTCCTTGAAACATTTGGCTTCAGCATCACCACCTCCAAAATATCAAACTTGTTCTCTCAGATGAGATTTTCTTTTGGTCAAGTTTTTACTTACTCTCAGCTTTCTATAGTTGTTAGAGAATTATTCTCAATTTTTCTTAAAACAATAGTGCCATGGACTTCAACTAAGCGTGTCCTGAAACAAAGCAAAGCAGCTTGATCTGGTTGTGATTCTGTCTTTACTGTGCTTTACAAAGGGATTAGGACTTGAGATGTTACCCATACTCACAATCTAGGGGCAATTTTAGAGCTGCTTGTGAGACTTAACTACAGAGAAAGCACAATAGAAAACACTTGGGCAGTGTTTATTTGTCTAACTTGGTAAATTCCTTGCAATAATTTGGTTGCTTCCCTGATGGTAATAAGCACTCACCCCCAGAGTGACTGGACTGATCTGGCGGACCAGAAGAGATGAATGGCCATGAAAAAATCTGGGAAGTCTATAAATCCAAAAGATGTCAAAATAATCTTTTCTCACTGCTTTTTGCTTCATACTTCAGACCTCCCAATTTATCAAAAAACACTAGTTCAATCTCAAGTTGAATTTCTACTCCCTTTCTTCACAGAGCAGGCAGTTTAAAATACAATACTAGTGTCAAGAAGAAGTTATGTTGCCCCATGACTTATTTCTGAGTGTGTATGTTTTTCAATATTAAGATGAACTGTGCTTTGTTCAGTCTAGATTTTAAACTTTAAGATTAACAAAAAGGTCATTGGTCTATCCTGTTTGAAAAGGCCAAACAACACTATGTGGCCTTGAATCATTTTAGCAGGATTGGTTACCCAATAGTGGACTGTGACTGCGGAACACATTTTTTTTTTTTAAGATTTATTTATTTATGCACACAGAACTGGGGTACAAGCCAGAAGTGCAGGGGCAGTGAGAGGGTTCACCAGAGACAGAGTGGGGAACAGAACAGGCAGATTGATGAAGTATATTGCTGAGGGGAGCAGTGGGCAAGACAGGAGAGGTCTGTGGTGCCATGTGGGTCACCTCCGGGGAATCAAACTCATGCACAGTGGCTTTAGCTTCTTAGTGCTGTGCTTTCACCCTCTGCGCCACCAGAGAGGGATGAAACACCTTTTTTTTTTTTTTTTTAATATAAACCCTGTCTCACTGTATAAACACAGGCTTTCTGTCTTTTCACTATATTTATATACTGATTTTTTTTTTTTCAGGATATGATTCAGGTTCTTTTCCAAACCAAAGTAAGCCAATTTCTTTGGCTATCCAGATGTTACCAAATAAGAAAACCATCATTATAAGAGGAGAAGTTTTGGGGAAAGTGGTAGATAAGGTTTAGCTGTGCCTTGGACAATTTTGCTAGAGGAGGAAGGCAGTTCCATCCAGCCATGTAGAAAATTCTAGATTATTTGTGTTGTGTTCTAATTAGGATTATTTGTGTCCACATTGTAAAAGACTAAAGGGTATCACAGAGGAGAATAGATTATTTGGGTAAAAAGAAAGGGGAAAAAGTGAAAAGAAGACCAAACTGGAAATGTCAGTGGGGAAATAGAGATGAAAAACACATAGAGTCTACAGAGCATTGAGAAAACAGGTTGATTAATATAAAATACCAAGGACGGCAGTACAGAGAAGATAAGCAACTATGACAATATCAGCAAAACCAAGACCCCAACCTGAAGGCCCTAATGGAAGATTTGGTCATAGAATTACAAGGTTAATTCTACAAGTATTTTTAAAAGCCCCCCAAAAGCATAAAATTCACTTTAAAAGAGCTCCAATTTTAAAAGCTCCCTAGAGGCACTGTAATAGAAAAGGCCTTTTAAATGCTATTTCTATTTTTTCCCTGTTTTCCTTAGGGGCTGTCTCAGAGGGATGATTTATTGTCTGTTATATTTAAAGTGACAGGACCAATTTTGAAGGCCTGCTGCAGTGGTGCCAACATCAACGTACATGGGATTGCACAATGTTCCCTGTCCTCAGCCAGGGCTACCTGACTCCTATTTGGCTTTGGGAAGCATGAGTGACAGAAATGGAAAGAGGGACACATGAGCCTTTATTTTGATGTCAAACAGTGTAGTTACAGAGTTCTTATCAAAGGGATAAATAAGGTAAATTATTAGAAATAAAAAAAATATCAAGGAAGATTTTGATTACATTTGTTTTTCTCTAGAAAGGTAAATAATCATTTATTTTGTAAAAGAGATCCAGAGTTGTGTTCCTTTCATGTCAACTTCTATTATTTATTTATTTAATTCAATTTATTTAACACCTATTTAAGGTGTGGACTCCGTGTTCCAGGTACCTATCTGTTTTGGCATTGGTATAGATGACATTGTTCTATGAGGAAAATAAGAGAGAGAGTGTGTGTGTGTTTGCATGTGTTTGTGTGTGTGTGTGTGTGTGTCTATGAGGGGAAGGCAGAGAAAGAGAGCGAGAGATGGAAGCTATTAAAGACCATGAATCTCTTCACCCATGATTTTCCTAAAGAGTTTAAATCTAAAGACTTGGGATTGAGTCTAGTATATCCGCATGTTAAGAGCTATGAGTTTTTGGGCCCTCCTTGGTGGCACAAAAGGTGGCAGCATTGCAAACTGTCAGCCACCACTTCGGTGCAAGTTCAATCCCCAGCCACAGAGGTGACCCACATAGCCACATAGCACAGCAGACCTCTCCTGTCTCCCAGCTGCTCCCCTCAGAAGTATACCTCATAGATCTACCTGTTCTGCTCGCCACTCCGTCTCTGGTGAATCCTGCACCTCTGGCCTGTATTCCAGTTCTGTATGAATAAATAAATAAATCTTAAAAAAAAAAAAGCTGTGTTTACATAGGTGAGATAATACATAGCCTTTGAGTAAAAAAAAAGGATAAATATGTACTCTGCTCATCTCGGTGAGGGCAGCAGAACCAATTCGCATCAGGTAATCTGTATCAGCACATAGAAAAATTACATAATTAACACTATGATTATCAAGTTTGCTCCCAAGACTCTTTTTCATAAATCTCATAGTACTTTGTGGAATTGGGGTGTTTTAGTCAATGTATATGTTATCAGAACTCAGGAATGATCCTATAAATATTGACCTCAGGCTATAGCAGTGGAATACTAAATTTCTTTGTCTGGACTTGCTTAAAAATTCTCTTAAATTAAATGATAATTGAATAATAATCTAATTCTGTTAAATTGAATAATAATATAATATTTCACATTTGATGTCTCCAGAATTTTTACTTTTTCTGGTTATTACACAAAACCAGAAAGCACAGGAAAAAAAAAAAAGACAGACTACTGGTAATCCTATTACCAAAATTGAGCAATATTAGCATTTTGATGTATTTCCTTTTAGTCTTCAAAAATATTATTGTATATGTTTAAGTCTGATTTTTTAAACATAAATTTTAAGCAGAGACCACATTTGTGCCCTCTTTTTTCATTAATATCATTATTTTAATTAAAATAATTTATTAAATATATGGCAAATTGTAATGACATCTATTTCATTAGTTCATACATTTCCTTAGTTGGGGCATTTCCATAAAATATTTCTTACCATTGGAATGCTTCAGTAATTATATTTATAGGTAAGCATTAATCCTTATTATGATTACTTTCTTAAAGGTAATGGATGTCTAGAAGAAAAATATCTTTCTTAGTTTTACCTACTTAAGGCCATTTAGGAAGATTTGCCAAATTCCTTAATGAATGTTTTTACTATTATGATCCAATATTCTACCATATTTGCCTTTCCACATTTCTACCAGCTGTCAGCAATATCCTTTATAAATTATTTTATAGGTATATTAAACTATATATATGTGTATATATATATATATATATATATATATATAATTTATTTATTTATACATACAGAACTGGGGTACAGGTCAGAAATATAGGAGCGGTTAGAGGATTCACCAGAGACAGAGTGGGGAGCAGAACAGGCTGGCTGACAAAGTACATTGCTGAAGGAAGCAGCGGCAGTTCAGAAGTCTGCTGCACCATGTGGGTCACCTCTGGGGTGGTGGAGATCGAACTCATGCTGAAGTGGCCTTAGCTTCTTAGTGCTGTGCTTTAACCCGCTGCACCACCAGGGAGGGCCCTTTTAATGTTTATTAAATATCAAGTATAAAAATTGTATTTTAATTATTTATGTGACAGGGTAAATTTTAGTCACAGTGTGCTTTGGAAAATAATCTAGTTTCTGGACAACTTAAAATTAACACTTTAAGTTAAATATTTCATTATATTTAACATTATATTTAGGCATGATAATAATTTAAAAAATCATATGAACGTATGAGGTAAATATTAATTTGCACTTTACTCTGAGTTTCCTTGAGGCCATAGGAGAGAAGTCTGTTTTTTCACTAGCTAGTGAAAGAAGAAATTCCAGTTACGTAAGAGAGACAATTGTGTGTGTGTGTCTGTGTGTGTGTGTGGTAATACATAATACAATGAATTTATTTTATGAAACCTAAAAGGTATTTCATATCATGTTGAATAATACTTTTAACCATGTTAAAGCAAGTGAAAAATCCACAATTAACTGTGGAGTTTCTTAAATCTACTCTCAATAAGTTCAGAAAATTTTATTAAACATTATACCATGAAGCTCGTCCTCTAAAGGACTATACTCCATTTGTTCAAAATTAGTATATTTCCAATAACTGGCCCATTTTGATATATCGATAATTTACAATGCCTGGATGGTTATGTTAAGCACTCAATGTGTACTTTCATTAGTATGTGCCAGTGAAGTATATATTAATTTCCCATTTGTTAATGATTAATTTACTTATGCATACAAAACTGGGGTACAGGCCAAAGGTGCAGGGGTGGTGAAGGGATTCACCAGAAACACAGTGGAGAGCAGAACAGGCAGATGAACTGAAATACACTGCTGAGGGGAGCAGCGTGGGAGACAGGAGAGGTCTACTGCGCCATGTGGGTTACCTCCTGTTTGAGGATAGAACTTGCACTGACGTGGCTGCCGCTCATTTGCAGTGCTGTGCTTTAAACCTGTTGTGCCTCCAAGGAAGGCCCTAATTTCCCATTTTACAGATGAGACTACTGAGAGTTAGATTAAAGAAGTTTTCACAAGATCATAGTGGAACTATAATGTTAGTCAAGCTATATTCTCAGCCACTAGGCAATATTACTTCCTAATTTCTAGAACTGAAAATTGTTCAGTGAAATGGAATTATTAGCATTTTCAATAAAGGTGGTAGAAAAGAGAAATAGGAATCAGTGGCAGAATTTTGATTTTTCAGTTTTGTATTTAAATTAGACCTAAAACAAAATTACGCTTTTCTGAAAGTGAGCTGAAAATGAAAAGATTTGGTCTGTTGTCTTAAGGAATTTATAAAATCATGCTATCTCTTCTCATTTCCTTCTATTTGCTATAGATGGTGCTTCAGTACAGACAAGCCATGATGACCTATAAAAGCAGGCATCATGATTTCTGAATCCAGGAAATATTTCTGTTAAAATGTCCACATTCTGAACAGCATGCATCGTACTCTCTTGTTCTGCCATATCAACAAGGAGTTAATTAATTGATGCTGTGTGCTTCATAATGTTAGTTGTTGTTGATGTTGTTTGTTTAAATATTTTGACGTTCAGGGATTATTTTCATCTCATCATATCACCCAGTTTGAATGTTGTTATTTTAAAAACACACATCCATTTTTAGATAACCTGTAATTTATACCTATAATCAACTCTCATTTATGCAGAAGTGAATTACACAATTTAATAATTAGACGGGATGCTTTGTGACTTTCCATCTTCTGGCCATTCATTGACACTGCTACTTTAGGGTTCAGTAGGGGAAAGACATGAATAAATCTAACTCCAAGTTTTTGGATTGCAGCTTTTGCAAATGTTAATAGCTTTAATCAGAGCACTTAAATGTTCTGTGCTATATCTTCCTACATGTATAAATGACAATTGCAACAATAAGTATGGAAATTTTTTCAGCTTATAGGTATCCCAGAATGCTAATACAACAAGTAAATACAATAGTGGCATAAAACACTGACCTGTGATGTCTATCAATTTATTTTTATGCATAGGGATTTTTGAAAGCAACCCTACATTCATTCATTTGAATATATTTAGTCCTTTTATTTTCAAGCTATTATAATAGTTGATATCCATATACCCCTTACTATGTTTCAGGAACTCTTCTAAAATCATCACATACATTAACTCACATAATTCTCCCAGTAGCTCAATTGGGTAGCTATGTTACTCTCATGTTATGAACGAACAAACTGAATTAAAAAGAAGTTCAATAACATACACAAAGTTACACAAATAGTATGTGGCAGAGCTAGGATTTGAATAGAGCAAATAATCGACAGTTTGTACTCTTAAACATCACTTCACAACTCTGTCAATACAGTATTTATATAGTAATTCAGGTTAATGTTTCTTTTGTAGAGTATTCATCCTCTAAAGGAAGAATATACTATGGCCAGTGCTTAGATTTATTCCTTCTACATATAAAATTGATTTACTTCTCTTAATATTACACATTCTCATCATTTAATTACTAGGAAATTTATCTATCTCCAGACATGTTTGCATGTTTCCTCTAGATATGCAATAAATATAGAACTCTCCTACTGTAATAAATTATACTTTCAGAGCTGATCTCAGAAGTCATTTGGTCCAGATGCCTAATTAAAATAGAATTCTCGGGCCCTCCCTGGTGGCGCAGCGGGTTAAAGCACTGCACTGAGAAGCTAAAGCCACTTCCGCATGAGTTCGATCCCCGCCTGCCCGGGAGGTGACCACATGGCGTGGCAGACCGCTCCTGGCCCGCCCGCTGCTCCCCTCAGCAGTGTACTTTGTCGATCTGCCTGTTCTGCTTCCCCCTCTGTCTCTGGTGAAGCCTCTCACCCTCCGCATCTCTGGCCTGTACCCCAGCTCTATATGAATAAATAAATAAATCTCTAAAAAAAAAATAGAATTCTCTACATTGTAGGCTTTTGCTTTGTTTCTTTTGAATTCCTTCACTTTTGGAGAACTCACAAGGAGGTAAATTGTTCTACTTTAAACCATCTCATATTTTAAGTCAAAGCCCATGTATTTGGAATTTTTGCCCATGGGTTTTTTGTGGATCCCCTCAGAATAAGAATTAAGTTTTTCCTCATTAAAAGAGCTATAAAATTGTCTGTTATCTTGTCATGGTTTCCTTCAAATACAAACTCTCTTCATTTACTTCCCTCATTTTTTTTTTTCATTCAATTATCAGTGATTTAAGCTCTTCTCATGACTTAAAATCTATTATCCCCTTTGGTAGTCTAAGTTAAATTATGTATTTGATCCACTCAATGACAAGCCTGGAATGGAGAATATCTGTGATTGTCCTGCTCAACCTACTGTACTCATGCCATCCCTAAGAATTTATAGGTATTATTGGCAACATTAACATTTTTTTGAATCATAATGAGGTATGTAATCAATTCAACAACTAAGATATACTGTAAAATGCATGTACTACTTCATACATTTAATGAACTGGTGGATTAAGGTGAAGTTTGTGCTTGTCCACATTGGATTTGTTTTACTTATTTGTTCAAAATAACCTACAGTTCATTTTGTATTCATGCATTTAGGTGGTCATTATCTCATAAGAAAATATTGAATTAATTTGTAACACAGTATGTGCTTTCTTTTTTTTTTTTTTAAGATTATTTATGCATATAGAACTAAGGTATAGGTCAGAGGTGCAGGGCTGGTGAGAGGATTCACCAGAGACACAGTGGGGAGCAGAACAGGCAGGTTGACTGATATTCACTGCTAAAGGTAGCAGTGGGCAAGACAGGAGAGGTCTGCTGAGCCATATGTGTCACCTCTGGGGCCAGGATCAAACTTGCACTGCAGCTAGCTTGCAGTGCTGCGTCCTAACTCATTGTACCACTAGGGAGGGCCTCTTTTATTTTTTAACAGCAGAAATATTTGCTCTGCCTATTCATGAAAACACAAGCGTATGCTGTTCAAGTATTAATTTGTTCCCTTTCAGGTTATGGGTAAATTACTGAGAATTAATGTCAAAGCAGATCTTTACATAAGGGAAGACAAAAGTACTAATATTCTGATTTTATAAACCTGTGATCACATTCTAGCAGCCATAACTGAATGCTATCTACCTTGTTACTCTGGAATGACTTTGTCACTTTCTATGAGGATTATTGAAGAGGAACTTTCTTTTCTTTTCTTTTTTGTTAAAGATTTATTTATTCATACAGAACTGGGGTACAGGCCAGAGATGTGAAGGGTGAGAGGATTCACCAGGGACAGAGTGTGGCGCAGAACAGGCAGATCGATGAAGTACATTGCTGAGGGGATCAGCTGGTGGGTGTCAGGAGAGGTCTGCCACGCCATGTGGGTCTCCTCCAGGGCAGGTGGGCATCGAACTCATGTGGAAGTGGCTTAAGCTTCTTAGTGCAGTGCTTGAACCCGCTGCTCCACCAGAGAGGGCCCGAGGAACTTTCTTTTCTAAAGTGGTGTGCAATAATTTTTATTATCAATTCTTTTCAATATTTGCATAAGGTACTTCAGTATCAAATACATAAAAGATTTGGGGTAGTCATCACTGTAGTCCAAATATTCCCTTGAACTCTCAGGTCAAATTCTGTTTTCTACTTATGAGACTACAAAGTGCCTCACAGCCCCCATTAGCCTCCTTGAAAAATGAGAAGTGATAGTTGAGGAGAAAAAAAACATTTTGTTGCAAAGCAAACAGCAAACCATTAGCAGAGCGAGGACTTGAACTCACAGATCTTAATTGTTCATAGTAATGTGTACAATCTTGCTTCTATGTTGTTGTTTTCCCCCTAACTAAATGTTCACTTGTCCCCACTTCTTAACTATATTTTCGATGCTCTCTTCAATTAAATACCACTTTATTGCCTGTGTCAATTTTACATTTTATTGAAAATTATTTATAAATTAGACAACCTGGAAAAGTAAATTGTGAATTTTTGATAGGGAACTTAATTTTTCACCAGCCTACGATCCTTTACACAATGCTCCTGAATGTGTTTATTGTACATGGAAGCTGATACTGACATCCAGTTTACTCAATTAGTGTTCACCTGACCCCCTCGAAAGTTCCGGGCACCACCCTTGCCCTGCCTGGCTTCCTTTAGGCCAAGCTCAGTGGCTACTTTGCGTGTTCTAAGTGCCTTGTGATGCTTCCTTCCATAATCACACTGAACATCACTGCTTCCCCCAATCACCCTCTGTGTTTAATTGACCAATAGAGCTAGACATATGGAGGATCGAATCACAAACCCAAATCAGCAGTTGTCAGAAGAGATTAATTCAAACAGGAGGTAGCAAAACACTTGTTTTTTTTTTTTTTTCCACTTTCACTCTGCACTCATTTTCAATGGTCTCATGAGATAAATGATTATTAATATCTCCAGCTGTGCCCTCAGGCAGATGCTAGGAATTTCAGTGAACTTCTTTCTACTTCCTTAACTCTTTTAACTCTTTCTTTTGGAAATATAATCTGGCCCTCTGGATAATCAAGTGGCTCTGGGGTGAGTTTGATATGTTAGTCTATATATCATATTCAACCTGTAGAATTCTGTTGGGAGGAACTACCCTGGGAGTGTGCTAAGAACACTTGCTTTCTCAAACTCCTGTGTAGCATCAGAAGTGGAAAAGATGAGGGGATGATTTCTTACTCTCTTCTCTTAGGTATAGTTCTCAAACTGTCAGTTGAACTGTCAAAGTGTTTTTCATTTAAAAAAAAACATTTTCACCTCTTCCTAAGCAAAATGAAATGTAGAGAAACATAATTGTTGCTTCCTCAGATTATGTAAGGAAAAATGAAATACAGTATTTGTTAAATATCTAATATATGTAAGATATTGGTTTAAGAATTTGAAGTCTAGAAATTTAAGTCAATTGTTTAGTTGCTCACTTATTTAGTACTTACTGTTTACAAGTGACAAAAATGTCAACCCGGATTAAAGAAAATAATCTACTGGGTAGCATGTTAGAGAGTGGGATCAATTCCCACTGTATATAATAACTGACAATAGGGAGGGGATCATCAGCTCCCTGGACCTCTCCATTACTCTGGCTCACCAAGATGGTGCAAAGTTTTACAGTTACATCCTATCATTAGAGCAGGCATTGTGAAGAAGAGAGATGGTCTTAGTAATTTTTTTTAATTATTATTTATGCATGCAAGAGCTGAGGTGTAAGCCAGTGGTCTGGATGGATGGAGGGTTCACCAAAGATAGACTGGGGAGCAGAACAGGCAGATGTACTGAAATACACTGCTGAGAGGAGCAGCAGGCGAGATATGAAAAGTCTGCTGCTCCCTGTGGGTCATCTCCCTGATGGGGATTGGACTTGTGCTGCAGCAGCAGCTGACACCCTCATAGTGCTGAGGCTTAACCACCAAGAAAGCTATCTTTAGTAGTTTTAAAAGAGTCCTGAGCCCAATTTGTTTAGCCCTGGAGATAAAGATATACAGATTAATCATTTTAATTCATACTCCTCCAAAAAAGACATGAATAGTCTTAGTTTGAAAAGGTACTCACACTTTCAGTTTATTACCTTGAGCAAGTTACTTAATTTTTCTGTCTTTGTCATCAGTAAAGGAATCTAGTAATACTGGTACTAAAAGTTAAAAGGCGCTAATTAATGGAAAATTCTAGGAATAATATTTGCAACTTAGGTGATTATTACTGCTTATGACTAAGATATAGAACATCCAGTTAGGATGCTATTTTGAAAGGGAACTTGCAATATATGATCTCAATATATTATGCAGTTCAGTAATTGTAGGATTTTTTCTTCAAGTATCAGAGTAGAAAATTTTAGGTTGGGGTGTAACTATAATTGTTATACCTGAAAATGTGCTACCCAGTGTTTCCATAAGGTGAATTCTAGACCAGAAGTTCTTTTTTTTGTCAATGACAACTTCATGTCATTCAGTTTACATCTCACCATGAGGGTATGTTAGCTCAGTGGGAGAGGTGCTTGCCCTTCTGACTTGTACCACAAAATGAAGATGGAACCTGATTGCAAAAATCCCCAGCCAATGCTGTTGTATTGTCCTGGAGAATGATAGCTTTGAAAGATAATATTGAACGGAATGCATCCTTGAGCTTGGACAGTCATGAACAACTTTACCAGTTCTGTGTCTAATGTGAACCCAACAAGGTAAAGACAGCAGAAGACACAATTACATAATAACAGAGCAAACTGTGAAGAAAGAACAGTTCAAGTTAAGACATTATATCGGTAGGAAGGAAATCAAAAAGCAATTGTAATAGGAAAAACCTCAAAGAAAAGCCATGGCATCAGTGAGTATGAGTTGGGTTTGTTGAATAAGTTTTCTACTTTCTATTTGAATAATAGAAAGTATTATTCACACACATATGCATGCATGTATGTATGCATATCTATATTTAAAGCACTATTTTTTCTTCCGGTAACCAAGAATCAGTCATATACTTGGACTTGGTGGGGAGAGGCTTTAAAACCCTGAGGTAACTCTTATGTCATGGTTGTGATTTTGTCTTCTAGGGCTGGAATATAATCATGGTACACCATGAGAGAAGGGGGATACATAGTCAACATGGGATGTTACTCTTCCCCTGAATTTTATTTGTGTCTCATCACCAGTTTACTGTGGTAGGCATCAAAAGTAACACTAGTTTTTACTACAGCCTTCTAAACCTTAAAGTCAAATTTTACAATTTACTGATGAGTTTTCCTTATCATGTGGATTTTGCATACCTTCCTCCTTATCTGTGCTAGAATATTAAGAAGAGAAACATATTCATCTTTACTATTCATCAATGAAATGATCCTAAAAGTAAGTTTAGGGACATCTTGCTTCTCCACCTCCATTTCTAGCTTGGTCTTGTTTATTTGTGGTCCACAAATATCCCCTAGTCATGTTTAAAGTGGTGTTTTCAAGATTTATTTTTATTTGTACATACAGAACTGGGGTACAGGCCAGAGACTCAGGGGCGATGAGAGGCCTCACCAGAGACAGAGCGGGGAGCAGAACAGGCGGATCTATGAAGTACACTGCTGAGGGGAGCAGCGGGTGGGTCAGGAGAGGTCTGCCAAACCATGTGGTCACCTCCGGGGTGGGCGGGGATCGAACTCATGTGGAAGTGGCTTTAGCTTCTCAGTGCTGTGCTTTAACCCGCTGCGCCACCAGGGAGGGCCCCCTAGTCATGTTTTTTAATGTCATGTTTCAACTTAGTTGATGGCAATGTTACTCAAAACATAACTAAGTGACAATATGCATTAGAAACATCAAGTTTCTTATTGAAAATACATGTTTCTTGGCCACTAGAATCAGAATCACGAAGAACCTAGATGAATATTTTTTTTTTCAAGCTCTTTGGATCAACTATTAAGGTATAATGCAAGTGTATGTACAAGAACTTTTCAGAATCATTGTTGCAGAATAGCTCAGCCCAAAAGAAATGCAGTGGGCCTGACATGTAAAATTTAATTTTCTAGTAAACAACCCAAGTAAAAACAAATAAGTGAAATTACTTTTAATTTATACCTATTTAATCTGAATCCAGAATAACATTTCATCTGTGATCAATATAATTTTTTGCTAAGATAATTTACATATTTTATGTTTTATATTAAGTCTTCCAACATCCAGAATTTTATTTGAAACTTAAGTATATTTCAACTCTGAGCAGCTACATTTCAAATGTTCCATAGACATGTAACTAATGGTTACAGTATTGGATAGTATAGGTCTAAAGACTTGGGGTAGTATTTCTTTAAAACACAAATTTCTGATATGTCATGTGTTTGTTGCAAAACATTTATTTTTCACTTTTGATTTGTAAATTGACTAAAATAAATGATCACATTCTACTAGTCATGTATTGCTTGTAGCATTTGATAACTTAAAAAATGATACAATTATTTTAAGCCTTTATTTCTCATCTGGGGGATATTGCACTTCCTTTCCGTCATTAAGAGGATGATTTATTCTGAACAAATATTCCAGGAGCTCAGTTGTTCCATCAGAGACTATAGTAAAGTCATAAGAAATAAGTGGTATGTGACAATAATAACAATATCATTATTTATCAAGAACATAGTTTGTCCAGGTTCGATGTGATATTCTTTATAATATATCTGCTGTGGTCTAACCAAATCCATGTAGTTATTCTCAAAACAAACTAGGGAATGGAAATTCACAGAGGTAAATATCTTGCCAAAGACCCCACAGTTATCAAGGCTTTCTGTCACATGTCACACTAAAATTAGACACTTTCAGTGTGTGTGTGTGTGTTTTTTTTTAAATTTATTTATTTATTTATGTACAGAAGAACTAGAGTATAGCGTAGAGATGTGGGAGGTGAGAGGATTAACCAGAGACAGAGTGGGAAGCAGAACAGGTGAATCTACTGAAATACACTGCTAAGGAAAGCAGCGGGCAAGACAGGAGATGTATGTCTGCTGCACCATGTGGGTCAGCTCCCTGGTTAGGGATCAAACTCAGCACATACCAGTGACAGCACTGAGACTATCCCTTCAGCCACCAGTGAGGCTTTTAATATAATCAGAATTTCAGATTTTTGAAAGGACTTTTGTTAAGTAATGCTTTTTTTTTTTTTTTTACTTTATCTGGTCTATTTGACTAGACAGCTATCTCAATTAGAAATTGCTTTGACTAAAGTAATTCCTTACATAGATAAACTGTGATGTGTCTCCTTGTCTTTGTGAATTACCGTATCCATTCTTGAGAGTTGCCAACAAAGAAAAAGAAACAGCTCTTCTTTTGTCCTTTCTCATTCTCTTATCTCTTAGACCATTCTTCTGATTGACCTTCTTAGTGTCTAACACCTACCCTTTGCACAGCAAGTGGTGAAACTTGAGAAATCTGAGAAACATGTGTTCATCTCTACTGCCTTTGAGAGCCATTTGCAATAAATGAAGATACATGAAATCACAGGAAAAACACAAAACCAGTAGGAGAGTGGGGCTCTGTCCAATGGGAGAATGGGGCAGTGAGCATACACTGAGGAGGATTGAGAAGGAGGTACATGGAGGGAAGCATCTGTCTGGTAAAGCCATACAGGTGTAGGGGACACTCTTAAGTTCCCACAGGTGCTGTTATTAGGCTGTGGCAGATGTTCTTGAATGTGATGGGAATAATCACAGGGGAGGAATTGAACTTGGCTGAATGCTCAAAAAAATAGTGTGGCACTGCTGGACAGGAGGTAGGTAAGTTTCACCTCCTTGTTAGAATGGCAACTTGCCTCCTTAGATGTAAAGTCTGTCAAATTCTTCATTGGCACCCTTATTATATTTCACAGGTCTAGTTCTATTCCTTCCCTTATGACTAGATTTCAGTCATAAGGGAATAGAAGGAAATCTCACAAAAAGAGCAGGAGCATAAACATTGATCTTTAAGGACTACAAAATTGTCCTTGGCCCAGAATTCTGTAAGAGTTTGCCCAATATCAACCTGGCTCCAAAAAATCTTAAAAAAAAAAAAAAAAGTGCAGCTAAGAGATAGTTTTGTGGACTGATAGCATACAGCCCAGAGCAATCTTAAAGATTGTAGTTGAGACCCTGGAAGTTTTATAACTGTATCACAGAAGAGAGGATATATCAAAAGTCTTCCTTTTCCCCTAAAAGTGGCAAAATGGCATCTGAACCCTAAATCTATGATGGTCATACATCATTGTTTTTATCTTCCTTAAAAAAAAATAAACTATAGCTCATGATTCTAGAATCACACTCTAGGAATACAGATTGTTGCATTACCTCTTCGAGGAGAGAAGGGATAATTTTGATTACTAGAAATGCAGCACTGTGGCCCTTTATAAGTGAAAGGTGAGTGATCATTTAACATGCTGTGGGGTTTATTAGCAGCTGGATTTTGATATGATTTCAATAAATATCAACAACCCTTGTTGCATGCTATTTTGTGTACATCTATTTAGATCTTGATTGCCTGATATTGCCAAAATTGTCAAGCATTAAACAAGACAGGGCAAATCTTTGTGATTTATATATCTTGATCTATCTTGTTTAAAGCAAACTTTCTGCAAGTCTAAATGTCTCTAAGATTTTTTTTTTTTTTCTTTTGGGGAGTCCAAACCACCTATCATCTGGAAAAATCTTGCTTGTCAACAACTAATGTTTAAAAGGAGATAGATGAAGATTTTCAGGAGGTGGCCTTTTAGCTGTTTGCCAAAAGATTTTATAGTTTAGCATGACATTAGTGTATTTATCAAGGTTCTAGGTCTACTCTCAGTCTGAATGATCCAAATGTCAATTTTAGTGTTGAGAGTTGATAGGATTTAGAAAGCTGATTAATACCAAGAAGAATTACAGAACCTGAGCTATAAGCTAAAATCCAAGTTATACATTTCAAGTGATAGTAAAGAACACATTTATAAAGTCAGACTGCCTAGTGCATCCTGTCCTGTAGGCTAACTCCTATAGGTGAGTTGCTCAGCACCGAGGAGCTTAAAATAGAGATAATTAGTTGGATGACTTTCATCTATATTTATTGATATATCTGATATAACCATCTTCAAGGTAATAATTAAAATATTCATAATGGCTATCGGTAGGCCAGGCAGTGTCTTGAGTGCTTGACATATATTAACTCAGTTATTTTCACAACAATCCTCATGATGGTGCCTATTTTTATAACCTTTTCCAGAGGATAAAACTGAGCCAAAATGATGAAATGAGTTTTCCCAAGGTTAAAAAAAAAAAAAAAACAATGACTATGAATTAGAAACCTTGTAATATGACAGCAGAGTCTAGTTTATTAGCTATTTGTTCTCACTGTCATACTAAATGGTCACTCTTCTGGCACAGAGACTATCTCTTTGGCTGAACGTGATACTCTAGTAACCTCTGGACCTCCGACTTCCCTTTTCTATAGCCCCAGATAATCTTTCCTACTTTGTTCAGCTTTTCTCCAAACAAGATGCACAATAATTGCTTAGAGTCCAGCTTCTTAAATTCCAATCAAACTGCTGCATTGCTTTTGCTACTTCACCTTGAAGGAAGTTGTATAGAATCCTCATGTCTCTTTCTTCACATGTTTATAAATGTCATGACTGGATTTTTTTTTACTGGCGTTGGCCAGTGCGTGCACATTACCTCTGCACCCAAACTACTTTTCATTCTCAAATGACAACCTTATTTCTGAATCTTCAGTGAATTCTGTGCAACTTATCTTGAGATGCCACTCAAATCTGTAAAATCTAAAATTCTTGGAATTTCCTCAGAGCCTCCTCCAGCAAAGCCTGTTAAGTCCCATGACTGCAATCCAGGCACAAATGTCCACTTTGCAGAGAAGTGATGAAAAAAGATCTTTCTGAGGGAGTTCTAGGCTGGCTTCAGAGATAAAACATCAGACTTTTCTGTCTAGTGTTTGTTTGCATGTAAAAAAGAGGTGCTGAGTCCTCTTACTGTTGCCTTCTGTGGTTTTCTGCCCCTTGTTCAGAATTAAGGAAAAACAAACAAACAAACAAACAAAAAAAAAACAAAAAAAACAATGCCCTGGTTCAATTTGATGGGCTTTACTTTCAGTGTAGCTGTCCTTCTGTATGTCCTAGATCCAATTTCTAAAACAGATAGTTTACCTTTTGCATTCACCTCTATTGTAGGCATATCACATATTGCTTATTTTATCTTGGGTAGGTTCTCCTTTTAAGTCAAAATAAATGTCATAAAATCAAGAGAATGGACTACAGTGGGAATCAGATGCTACAAAATTATTATTTGAAAAAGAATTGTTTTTCTTTTGACAAAGAGTTTAAGACCATGTTCCTGTTTTTTTTTTTTTTTTCAGTTTTGTATACATATTATTTGGTTTTATTTTCTCCTTTTTGAGGTAACACTGGTTCACAGCAATGTAAGCAATTTCGAGAGGAATACCTCTAAATGCCTCATAAGGTGTATGTTACTACCTCATCCCCACCATGTAAGCAACCTTGCCCTTTATCATAGACCACTGTACCCCTCCCCCTATCTCTCCACCTCCACTTACCTCCTCCTATAGTAGCCTCAGTCCTGTAGCCATATTTCTAGGATTTGTTTTGGTTTATTTTTTGTCAGTTCCTTTGTGGTTTGTTGTTGTTGTTGTTAGTAGTTTTTCGTTCATTTATTCTATGCCACACATATGAATGGGATTGCCCAATATCTGTCTTTTTTCTTCTGAATTATTTCATTTAGTGTAATTTCTTCCAGTTCCATGTATCTCTCACAAGTGGCAAAAATTTATCTTTTTTATTTATAGCTGAGTGGTGTATTCCAATGTGTATGTATACCACGTCTTCTTAATCCATTAATTTATCAATAAGCATTTAGGTATGAGTGTTTTTTAGATTAAATAATTTATAAGAAATGTCCTATCATTCAGACAACTCATGATCTAATTTATAAAACCATTTCAGTCTTAATTTATTGTGACGATTTAAATGAAAACAAACATTTTTTTTAAGGAGACTAGCCAAACTTCCTTTTCTGTATCTCAAATTTGATTATGTAATTATCTGCTGAAATTTGGAACATGACTTCTTGTAAAGCACTAATAATAGTCAATGAATCAGCAGTCTCTGTGGGAGAATCATAAGAAACCTAATTGTCTTCAGAAAAATATGAAAGTAAACGCCTAGAGCTGGGTTTAAGTTAGTCCATAGGCTCAGAACAGTCCTATGTTTAATATTGGTTCAATGTTTACTACTTTTCATGGATTCTGGACCATTTTCAGTATTTTAGATCATTATGAATTTTGATAACATAACGGATTGAAATTGTTGTGTCAGACACTCAGAATAATGGTTCCTATAGTTCTGTGTAGGCCAGTATGATTGCTTCCAATCACATGTGACTCTTTAAACTTAAATTAAGTTAACTTAAATCAAAGCAAACTTCAACTCCTCAATCACATAAGCACATTACAAGTGCTTAAGAGCTGCACGACTAATAGATATGGAACTGAAATGGTCACATGTTTAAACAGACATAATGCTGAAACTGTCTCCACAAGAGTGCTTAAAAACACTTCTTCAGGTATTGCTTGAATATAGCTTGGTGAGAAACACATTGGTCCCACTTGTCCATCAGATATGACTTTAAATTAAAAAAATATATATCCTTTAAATTAATGAAACATCAGTTCTTGTTGTGTTTCCCCCAGTAGTCTAATTATTGGGTTATTACTGACCATCCTAGTAGAATATCTTTATACATATAAGCACTTTTTTCAGTTATTGCAGAAGTAAAGGAGGGAATTAAGAACGTTGTCAGTTCTGTTTACCCAGAATGCAACTATTAAAACAAAACACAATAAAAATTCTTGTCAATGAGGTTCATAATTCATACTGTTTTTATAATCACAAATTATCATTCTGCTGCTGACAGCTCTCATTCATGCCTTAGAGGATGCATTTCAAAAGTACCCAGGTCTAATTTCCCATCTTTCCAAATATGGAAATGGACTATGAAATAGCTCTGCCCTTACATATACCATGTAGGTCCAGAGCACAGTTTCCCAATAACGGAGTTCATCAGATTATGGACACTTTTTATTTTTTTTTAAAGAAATAGAGAAAACATAGCAACATAGGCTAGAACATATCAAAATGCCCTGCAGATAGTAAAATAAAATTTTGGAGTCTATTTTGTTTTGTGTGTATGTAGTGAATCATACTTCTTGCTGAAGTTGCTGGCAAGGATATTTGAAAACTGCTATGGGAGCGTGTGTCTTTAGGGTCTTATTCTTAAGATATGACTTATTCTAGATACATTAAGACAGACATTTTGCTAAAAATGCCTTGGAATTTAATTTGAATTCATATGTTTACTTCCCAGTTTATTCTTGGCTCTGAGTAGATTAGACACCTTGTAAAAGTTGAACCAATTATATCATTTCATTTACTAGATACCAGATGGCCAGAATTCCATTATATTATACTTTGGTCAGTATTTGGAAAGATCTTGAAATGAGTCTAGTAATGAAATTTCATTCTCATCCTGCATGGATTTAACACACATCATATGAAGGATGCACTCTTTAGTGTCTGATTGTATGTACAGAATTTTGATATTCAGTGTAGTTAGTGGGCTTGTGAGCTGAATAGCACTTTAGATTATTTTTAAAATGTGGTCATCCTGTTGACAGAACTAAACTTCATGTAAGGATGGAGCCAAGTATATACATATGTATGTATGTATGTAGGTAGGTAGGTAGGTAGGTAGGTAGGTATGTAGGTATGCATATGTGTATGTGCATATATACATATATGTGTGTATGTGCATGTGTGTATTGTATATAAAACTATATCTCTGTGGGTATATGTATTGTGTACATACATGCATGTGTGTGTGTGTGTGTGTGTGTAAATTGAAACTCCAAGTTGTGAAGTGACTTGTCAATATTACAAACCTATTAAGTTGACTTATAGCATAAATCATTTATTTCACATTCATCCCATATTTACATCCCAAAGTGTTCCCTATCAATGTGAGTTGTAAAATCTTTTTTCAAATCATGTATGAGTGTGTGATGACAGGAATTGGATATTTAATCATTTGCAGTCAATTTTAGATGAAGGAGAAAAAACAGGTTAAAAATAATTTTGAAAATGAGTTGTTAAAATGAACTATTTAATAAATCTATTACAGTTTTGTCAGCTCCTGTGATTTTAATTAGCCAAAATTCACTAAGAATTATAGTATTTTATCCTTGTTTGCATTCATAGTTTTTCCTTAATGTGAAGAAACATTACTGCAAAGAGAGGCATGGCTAACTGAGTTTCTCGTAGACCAGTCATCTGATATATGAGCTATATGAGCTCATAGTAATCTGCACGGTAATTAAACTCATTTAGACAATGCACTGCTTAATAGGGTCTGGGACTCCTTCTTACCTAATATTTCATTAAGTTATCTGTGCTTAGGCCTTCCTCGATGACAGCATCAAGATGACAGGGTTTACATCTCAGTATTAAAAATGCTGTACATTTAGGCCCTCCCTGGTGGCACAGTGCGTTAAAGCACAACACTGAGAAGCTAAAGCCATTTCCGCATGAGTTTGATCCTTGCCTGCCCCGGAGGTGACCACATGGAGCGGCAGACCTCTCCTGACCCGTCCGCTGCTCCCCTCAGCAGTATACTTTGTCGATCTGCCTGTTCTGCTCTCTGCTCCTTCTCTGGTGAATCCTCTCACTGCCTCTGTACCTCTGGCCTGTACCCCAGTTCTGTATGAATAAATAAATAAATCTTAAAAAGACAATTCTGTACATTTGTGGATGAAGCCATCTAGATAACACAGATGTTGGATCTGGAGATAAACATTTTTTTTCCCAGGTCTTTCTTGCCCTTTATGTACTTAATGTGCTCCAATTATTTTTTACTTGTAACTCAGTCACCATTTTTAAAATCAATACACATGCACTAAAATCAGTTATGTTCTATAACTGTCTAAAGAAGGACTGAAAAAGTGAACTTTAAGATAATCCTTGGCTTGATGAGTTTACAATTTCATTTAGTGAAGAGAGGAGACAAATTCATAAAAAGTTGCAGACAGTAAAAGACACATTGTTGTCATTAAGAGCAGAATTTGATTTTATTTGGTAGAGTGTTGGCCAGGAACAAAAAAAAAAATATGGTTAATAAGTTCATCAAAGACTTTCCCAAAGTTTATTTCTTTCGTTTTATTCATTTGTGTTGAATTTTATTGAATTTTAATTAAGTACCAAACATAATGCAAAATTTAAATCTTGCGATACTCCAAAATTTAAATCTTGCGATACTGAAACACAGTTAAGTATCTTGTCCAGAGTGGTTTACTTGCAGTGGCAGAGACTAGATTTAAATAATCCACTCTGTCTTGAAACCCACATCCTTAAACACTGTGAGATACAGCTGTGTTGGCACTGAGAGATCAGCAAGTAAAGGACAGGGCAGTTTTGAAGATGCAGAATCATGGGGAAAGGCACATGCACAGATGCACGCATTTATTTTGTTGTGAGCTGCCCTTTTGCTGGCTGAGAGACTCTCAAAGGAATAAGGGTGCTGAAATAGGCCTTTGGAGAAGATGAACCTTCCTGGGTAACAATACAAAATAGGGCAATGAGGACAAAGTCCAAGGTAGTTGACATTTACCAGAAAGTGACAGGTAGTGAAGGTTTATATAAATAATTATACATATTTACATATATAATATACATTCATATCCACACCATACATATGTATAGATATGTATAGATATGTGTATATCTATACATATAGATATATCCATATATATTGCCTGTAACTTTCATGGAAATGTAATGTGGAATAATTTAAGTAAAGATAATGAAGCAAAAACAAACCATAAAGGATCATGGCCATCAAATGTTTATTGACAAGTCCATCTTGACATACTGCTCTGCTATCATTCTGCAGAACTCATTTGCAGCAGGTTGGCATAGGAGGAAGGATAATTATCCTGTAGTAAATTATTTCAATAGCAGATACCCCATCCATACTCATTCATCTTGCACTTCCAAGATTTTAAAGCATAACCCACTTCTACATGTACACAAAGAATCATCAGGACAGTGATACGTGCAAATAGGAAACAAAAGACAGTAAATAGTACTCTTAAGGAAATCTAATACATATTCAATCTAATAAAAAAAGAAATAAAAAACAACAACAACAAAGTTCTTTGGTTGAAAGATGGGAAGAGATAGTGAGAGAAAGATCTTATTTTCTTTCATTTATAAGACATCAGAATCTTTATTTGGGATTACACAGGACTTCCAAAGGGAGGAGCTGGCTGAGAGTACATTAGCTGAAGCTAACTGTTCTGGGATGCTTTCTGAATGGAGTACCTTGCAGATCACCATAGAACACACTATGAGAAACACTGCTCTGACAGCTTGTTTACTGACTCTTTGTCTTGTAGTTAGGGTCAGTATTTATTATGGGTGCAAAAGAGACAGGCCCCCATAATGAAAGTCTATCTTAAAAGTAGCATTTCCTAAATTGATTCTCAGTTCAAATGTCTTATCCTTTCTTTCTTCTCAATTTCTGCAGCACTTTGTACCAGTCATGCAACTTTCATCTTCTATTTTTTCTTGCTCTACTAAAAGCTCCTTGATCAGAAAGCTTGCCTCTTCAGCTTTGAGCAAAACTATTTGCTAAATGAATGAATGAGAGTTAAAGAAACTTCTACCCATATGAGAGCACTAAAAGAGTGTTTGGGATGAAGAGATGATACTGAGAATCCTGCTTTCTTTCTAATTGATTATAAACATAAAGAGTGTCTCATACATCACAGAATGAGAAAGGAAACCCTGAACGGGTGTCTGTGTAAATTCACGTCATTCAGTCATCTGTCATTATCATCTGGTGAGGTAAGCCAGAGGTCTGTGATTCCAGTAGGGGCATGTTAACTTGTACCAGTGAGAGTTGGGGTACCCTCACTAGTATTGGGGTACCCTCACTAAAGGCTGCTAAGGTTAGAGAACAGTGCAAGCAGTGAAACTTTGGTTCACTGATAAAAGCCTACAGATTCAGAAAGCTGCCTCTAGAGATTGATTAGGTGATGCAGGAAACCCTGTGCTTCATTCACTGATAAGATACTCACCTTGTAGGAGCAATTGATTTGGCAGTGGCCATCAGCAGTGGCAGGAGCAAATGTAAGCACAGCTTCTATCCAAGAATGAGCAGCCTAGGGGTAAAGAACAATTAATCTTTAACTGAGATGGTGGCAGTCCATCAAAGGCATGCATAGCAAGAAGCCTGACAAATTTGTGTGTTTTATTTTTGCTTTAAATGAAAATATCATTTTTAGAAACCTTTTAAGATCTATGTTCATTTATATGCTTAGTTTCTTTGTTTAACTGAGTTTATATTATTGAGAGGGGAGATGTGTAGTGTGTGATATTTCTGAAGCTACAGGAGGAAGTTTCATTGTTAGGCTGTGTATTTAATTATTCCACAGTGACAGGTAGAAAGCTGACCCCATGACAGTTGCCTTCTAATCAGTCTTTCAGGATTAATTTGGCAAAACAGTTATAAAGTGACACAAAACTTACCCCAGAATAATCCTTTTCGTTATTTTGTTTTTTCCCTTCTTATGTACTCGATGACAAGGAAGTCATCGAGTACATAAATGGAATGAAAACAAAAGAAAACTAGTCCTAAAAAAATGGAATGAAAACAAAAGAAAACTAGTCCTAAACTATATATAGTACTACCAGAGATGTGGGTGAGTTTGAGTAAAATCCTACTGGTCACTCAGTCTGAACATGAGTCCATGTCAATTAACTTATACAGAGTTCCAGTCTGTGCCTTCCCATTCAAACTTCTATCAAATGCCCTCCAGTTACCTAGCGATGAAGTTACTGGTTCTTAGTTCAATATAGAGTTGCCCTTCAAAGCCACTAAGCCTGGATTTAGCAACCCTTCACTCCGAAATTTCCCAAGGCAAGATAATCACCCATGAAAAGCAATCTTTCCCCACCCCTCCCCCATTGTATCTGATAACTCCTAATTACCAAGACTCAATCTTTCTCATTTTCTCTACAAATAGTCTTCTTTGGTGTTTACAATTGCAATTCTATCCTCCTCTTCTGGTAGCTAGTCTCCATTTAAAAGGTAACAATTGAGTAGATTTTCCTTAGATACTTCTCCATAATAAACACGCCAGAAAACAAATCTTTATAGCTTTAATGTTACTATGCAATTTCATTAATTGGTCTCAATCAGATAGTGAGGATTCTACTGTGTAGAGAAAGAATCACATGCAAGCACCAGGTGGGGGCATCTGGCTTGAATTCGCTTCAATTCTACACAGAGATATTTTTGACCACTTCCAATTCCCCTGGGGTGGTGATTTGCTAATGATGATATGTGAAGTTTAACTTTAATTTTCCATTTCCTTTAACTTAGGGAATGCTTTGGGAATTAAACGTGTTTTGCAAATAAAGGGAGAAGTGTGACAAAAGTGATAATTGTAGGATGTTACCCAGAACAATCTGAAAGATTTTGGTCTATAGAATGAACTGATACTCTGTCTTTTTTTTTCCAAATTAAATTGCTCTCCCTCAAATCAAAGATGTATATGAAAGAAGAGTAGGAGAGGGAAGCAGAGAAGTAGGAAGATTATAAAAATTTAAAAAGAGGAAGAAAAAGAAGAATAAGGAAAAAGTAAGAAAGGGGATAGAGAAGAATATAAAGTAAAGAAAGAGGAGAGAACAAACTGTATCAAAATGA